>NC_043002.1:59537904-59542904 GCF_006345805.1 Octopus sinensis | reverse complement strand
GATTCAGTTATATTAGGGTCCCACCGATTCGAAAGGTTTATATCATAAATAAACGAATGAATTAAATGTAATGTAAATATGAAAACGTAAAAATTAGACTTAATTTAAACTACATTTAGACGAGGTTGCTCCGGTGCCAAATGTAAACGATGTGAATTTGATAGGAAAGTTGTTTTTTTCTTCTTCCTGATTTAAGTAGAAGCAATGGGAAGAATTTGATTGAGGTTAAGCATTTACTGGAGTTCCGAGATTAGGAGAGCCAAGTGCCATTGATTACATTTATATGCATACATACAAACACACGCACACGCATACACATCCTCTCATACATATACACACATATATGGTATATATAAATAAATAATATATATATATATATATATATATACATATATATATATTTATATATACCATATATGTGTGTATATGTATGAGAGGATGTATATGCGTGTGCGTGTGTTTGTACGTATGCATATATATATATATGTGTGTGTGTGTGTGTGTGCGTGTTTGTATGTGCGCTTATGTACACACATACATATATATATATGTATGTGTATGTATATATAGGAATATATATGTATAATTATATATATACAAAGATACATATATGCACACACATATATACATGTAAGTATGTTTGTATGTATGTATTTATAATATGCGCATAGGATAGATTATTTATATTCCGCTTTGACCCCCTAGTATTTTTATGGACGCATATATTAATAATTTATCTCACAAACCTTCGGGGTGTAATTTCATAATTACTGAAGGCTAGTAACCTGTGATTTCTAACTGTACGACCGTTTTCTGATTTATTTTGTGGGAACAGATTAAACCACGTAATAACTGTCGATGTGGTATCCGATAGTTGTACTGGTGATATCCCTTCAAGCTTAGGGATACTTCTATGAAATATATTCTTATTAATGACAGCAATATCTTTGATCATTTTAAAAGATTTTTCTTAAATTGTTTAAGACACTGATCGGTTATCAGCAGCATGTATTTAAAATAATGGTTTTTAGAGACGTATAGGTGTATTTTTAATGGTTGTTATAATTTGATTTTTTCAGAATGTGTTTCGTGTTCTTTAAGTCAGGAAATAGTTGTTTAAGTATCAATATTGTGTTCTTCCGATTATTTCACGTTTGAAGATAGTCTTTTGATGTTTGCTATTAATCGTTGAGAATTAGAAGCAGACGTGATAGGAGTCTTGCTAATGAGCGCTGTTACAAATCTGTAGAAACATTGTTATTGATTTCGTGGTGACTTTTCTTTTAGTTTTCATTGACTGAATGAAGAGATTGTCTCTTTATTGTATTTCGACGTTTTATTATAATTCAAAACGGCTGTTAGTTTTCCGATTTTCATGCAGCCTGGCACCTGTCATACGGCAGGTAAATCTGAAAGTATACTTGTGTCACTGAGAGTAATATCAAGAAATATGTCAAACATTCAATAATTATAAGTTAATCAAATTTATTTCTTAGTGATTATACAAACTAATGAAATGAATTATAATTTTGAAAATAAAAAAAAATGTACTTTAAAATAAATGAAATAAAACAAATTTTTCAATTGTACACTTGCAATATGTTACTAATTTTCTAAAGTATATCAACATGCTTATGTATATAAATATACGCATATCCTTATCTATCTATCTTTCTCTCTCTCTCTCTCTCTCTCTATATATATATATATATATATATATATAGAGAGAGAGAGAGAGAGAGAGAGAGAGAGAGAGATGTAGATATAAAGAAAACTTACTCGGAAGAGGATGCGTAGCGTTCAATCATATGATAATATAAATAATATATATATGCATATATACATATGTATATGTACATACTTACATCTGTACGTATATATATATGCATATGTGGGCAGAGGATGTCACGTAACGTGTACAGCAAAAAATACGAAGTACGTGTACATGGAAAACAGTTTATTCCATAATTCTATCTTGTGTACTAAACTGAGTGAGAGTTTTAAGAAATTGCGTATTATCTATTGAAGAATAAATCATCAACTAAAACAGATATTGGGAGTGACATTTAATGTTTAAAAAAAACACAGACTAAATTGTAAATTAAAAACGGCTAAAATAGACCCTTGGCAGAGTAGGAGTCAAGCTGCTAATCTAAGTCGTCGTTGTACTTAACCAAATAAATGCTTTGTAGTAACACCAAGAATTGTTTCGTTGTTCATGCAAAGAACATTTAACGACGAAAGTAATATATTTTATCGGAAAGAGGGGGGGAGAGAGAGAGGAGAGAGAGAGAGAGAGAGTCAGTCAAATATAAAGGTTTTTTTTTACGGAGAACTGGAATGTAGAATAGCACGCGTGATGCCGACTAGATGGCCAGTAATACAGAAGGAGGTAACTGTACCCTAAAAGGACGAGGCGGGAATCGAATTTTCAATTCCAAATAAAGAAATATGAGAAAAACGCAAAAGGTTCACAAATAAGTATATGTTATATTTTGCTTGCTGGGGCACCGGATTGAAGAATTTTAGTCGAACGAATCGACACGATTGCTTATATATTTTCTAAGCTTGCACGTATTTTATCGGTTTCTTTTGCGGAACTACTTATATACGGGGACTTAAAGACATCAGCACAGGTTGTGAACTTGTGCTGGGGAACAAACACAGACACAAAAATACACACACATATATCTCACATCTCTCTCTCTCTCTCTCTCTCTCTCTTAATTTATGTATGTATATATATATATGCGTATATATATATGTGTGTATATATATATGTATATAGTTGTGTATATATATATATGTGTATATATATGTCAAGAAAATTAGACGTTGTGAATCCAACCAACTAAGGGATAATATCTAACCAATATACTGCTGGTAGAATACCCAATTATTAATACACAAGTATTTTTTTATTGAATTGCAATTATATTACCTAGTGTACTAAATGCGTGAGGGTAAAGAGATATTTTACCATAAATTTTTAGAGCAATAAGAAAATGAAGGGGTTCAATAGGTGGTATTCATCAACTTTTAGACATTATACGTTATGTTATTTCAATTTACTTATTTATTTACTAAAATGACAATTACAAGAATATACATACATGTATAAAATATTATGCTTTACATATAAAATATATAAATATACCAGTAATTATTAAAATATTTTCTCAATTTATATTCCTGCATGTTACATATTTTAATAATTACTGGTGTCGTTATATATTTTATATGTAAAGCATAATGTGTTATACATGCATGTACATTGTCATTTTAGTAAATAAATAAATAAATGAATTGACATAATGTCTAAAAGTTCATGAACCACCCATTGATCGCCTCCATTTTCTTATTGCTCTCTCTCTCTCTCTCTCTCTCTCTCTATATATATATATATATTATATATATATATATATATATATATATATATATATATATATATTTTATATAGGAGAGTATTGTAGTTCGCTTAAAGCATTGCGTATTGTTTGTGAAATATAACATGTCTTGAATGCCACAAAAGTATGACTAACTAAATTATAACAGATATTACAGGGCACTGCATTGTTGCGCCATTCAATACATGTTATATTTCGTGTATATATATAGACAAGTATATATATTATATATATATATATATATATATATATATATATATATATAATATATACAGACCATCAGGAAGTAAATAGACTGCTTTACTTTTCAAAATGTTTTATTTGATATCAATTGGTTGAAAGAGAGATTTTCTTCTAGCTGCTCGACCATAATACCCAAGCTTATGCAGATATGTAACACACGTTCTTGGACTAACTTGTAGCTGTTTTGCCATGTCAGAAGCCTTCGAACGGGGCTTTGAATTGCACTATAATTCTATTAACTGTAGCAAGACGAATTTGAAGATTTTCGGTAATATTTCGCAGGCTAAGACCAGCCTCAGATTGCCCAACAAAACGAATTCTTTGAAAATCTGACAGTAGTGCTGAATTTTTTGTGCGTGGCATGGTTACTCTTCGCAAATGTTTAATATAATGGCACCTAGAATGTAAAAGAATAATTACATTGTAAATTCTACATTACTGAAACATATTAAGACGCTTAGATTAGAAATTTTGAAAAGTAAAGGTGTCTACTTACTTCCTGCATGTCTGTTTTTCCTTGGGGCTGGCCGGATCGGAGCGATCTCAAGAATAATCAGCCGAAATTGCTAGGATGATCCGGTTCTTGACTGAAGATTGAAGGCTTCGAATGTCCCGTCCGTGTTTTTTTGTATAGTTTTCTAAATGTTTTACGTTCTTTTCCCAGTTTGTATTTTTCTACATATAAACACATTAAAGGCGGTTGGAAAACGGTGCTGGGGAACAAACACAGACACAGACACAGCCTCGTTGGCCTTATGTAAGTACATATTCCTGTAAATTTGGTACGACTCTACACACTGTCTCTCTCTCCTACATTTCTCTGCCTTTCACACTTTGCACTCTACTTTGATCTGTCCCCTTCTCTCTCTGTCTCTCTACTTCTCCTCCTTTTCTCTTTTCTCCCCTCTTTAATTCCTTCTTTCTCTCTCTTCTCCCCCTTTTGTTGCCTTCGTCCCTCTTTCTCTCTCTCTCTTTGTTTCCTTTGCTCCCTTTCTTTTCTCTCTCTTCTGTCACGTGACCGCTGGTCAAAATCAGCCTTTTGGCCTCCGACCACTGCCGTGAGAACATCTGTTGTCTTCGTCTGCCGATAAAGGCATTTTTTCAAAATACGCCAGTCGTAAGACACCCGCTGTTTTTGTCCTGTTTTTACCATTATTGTTTTTTGTATTTTATATTCGTGTGACATCGTCCTTTTTTTCTGTCCCTGTTTCGTATACATTCGATCCTTCTTCCAAGAAATCTAATGCTCGTAGATTAGTTTTTCCTTGGGGCTGGCTGCCGATCGGAGCGATCTCAAGAATAATCAGCCGAAATTGCTAGGATGATCCGGTTCTTGACTGAAGATTGAAG
>NC_043002.1:59530724-59535724 GCF_006345805.1 Octopus sinensis | reverse complement strand
CGAGCCAGCGCAGTCGTCTCCGCACGAGGAGGGCATGCATGCTTGGCATATTTGTCTGTTCTAGGATGACTCCGTTTGGTACTCGGTCCTTCAGGAGATGCCAAGGATCCGTCGAAGACACCGCATGTGGAAGCCGCTGAGGCGGCATTCTTGCCGGGTGTATGTTGTCCAGCTCTCGCTGCCGTAGAGTAGGGTGCTCAGCACGCAAGGCTCGGTACACTGCGATCTTGGTGGTTATTGTGAGCATGTTTTTTCCCACACTCTCCTGGAGAGCTTAGCCATGGCAGCAGCAGCCTTCCCAATCCGTCTGTTCAGCTCCGGCTCGAGGGACAGGCTGCTGGAGACCGTCGATCCCAGGTAAGTGAACTCGTTCACCACCTGCAAGCTGTGGTCGCCGACACTGATGCTGGGGACCCCTCCGACGTCCTGGCCCATGATCTCTGTCTTTTTCAGGCCGATGGTCAGGCCGAACTCTTGGCAGGCATCCGCCAGGGAGCTGACCAACCTCTGGAGACCCGGCTGGTTGTGTGATGTTAGGGCGGCATCGTCAGCAAAGAGGATCTCTCTGATCAGTACCTGACGGACTTTGGTCTTAGCTCTGAGGCGCGCAAGATTGAACAATCTACCATCAGCCCTGAGAGAGAGAGAGAGAGAGAGAGACAGACAGACAGACAGACAGAAGTGGCTATGTGGTAAGAAGCTTGCTTCCCAACCACATGTTTCCGGATTCAGTTCTACTGCGTGGAAGCTTGGGCAAGTGTCTTCAATTATGACCTCGAGCCAATCAAGTCCTTTGTGAGTGGTTTTGGCGGATGGAAACTGAAAGTAGCTCATCATATATGTATATATTTGGGATGTGTCGGTATGGGTGTGTAGGTGCATATGTTGTGTGGCTTTGTAGGTGGTTATTTTGTGTGTTTGTCCTGTCAGCCCTGCTTTAGAACGAGTGACGGTATGCTTACGTCCCATAGTTTAGCGGTTCTGCAAAAGGCACCGATAAATAAGCCCTATAGAATAATATACAATAACTCAGAATTAGTCACTGACCGTCTGCAAATAAGCGCGCGCATTTTCTGGTATTATAAGCAACCTAACCGTATAGAATTTCGGCATAAAGCGAAATTAGGAAGCTACTTCGTAGTAATGACTCTGATTAAGATGTTCGCTTTACAAGCACGTGACTTCGAGTTCGAATCACTGCGTGGCATCATGATCAAGTGCCCTCTAATATAGACTCGAATGGACGAGAGCCTTGTGAGTAGACACGGTATATATGTATGCGTGTGTATATGTATGTATGTATGTATGCATATATGTATGTATGCATGGGAAGGTGCGTGGTTCAATGGTTAGAGCATCAGTTTCACAATCATGAGGTAGTAAGTTCAATTCCCGGACCAGGCTGTGTATCGTGTTCTTGAGCAAGACTCTTTATTTCCACGTTGTTCTAGTTCACTCAGCGATATAAATGAATTGTTTTGCTGTTTCTATGAGACTTTCTTCGCAAAAAAAAAACGCATTCAGTCGTTCTAAGACTAGCTACGTTGAACAATTCCTGCTTCCAAATATTACTACAACTTCTGCAAAAAACTCGCGTTCCCGTAGAAGCTGATCAATTCCATCACATGTTAATGGGAACCTGCTTCAGTCAGTTCTTTCGTCGCAGGTCAAGCAGTCGGTAGCTAAAGCTGGCACGAAATGGACTTTATTCTTTCTGTTTCCGTCAACCAAATCCATAGTAGAAGACACTTGCACATTTTGCTAAATCCGCAACCTGGAGCTCAAACTGCAACGCTGTGGTTGAAAACAAAAAGCTTACCACACAGTTACTCTTGCGCCTACTCTTGAGCATAATATATCATACATTGGTTTATAATCTTGGCTCAAGGCCTGCAAGTTTAGGGAAGCGGGTTAATCGTTCACATCGACCTCAGTATTCGACTGATACTTATTTTATCAGCCCCGAAAGGACAAAAATACATAAGTGACCTCGGCAGAATTTGAACTCAGAACGTGACGTGCGACGAAACACCGCTAAGAATTTTGCCCGGTCTGCTAACAATTCAGCCAGCTCAGCAACCTTATATATTCTTTTCCACTCTAGGCACAAGGCCCGAAATTTTGCGGGAGGGGGCCAGTCGATTAGATCGATCCTAGTTCTCAGCTGGTACTTAATTTATCGACCCCGGAAGGAGGAAGGACAAAGTCGACCACAGCATATTTTGAACTCAGAACATAAAGACAGACGAAATACCGCTAAGCATTTCGCACAGCGTAATATATTATATATTGAGAGGAAAAAATTGAGGGTGAGTGCGTGTCCTATCTGTGTGTGTGTGTGTGTGTGTGTGTGTGTGTTTGTGAGTGTGTGTGTGTCTGTTTGTGTGTGAGTGTGACTTCTATAGTATGATATCTACACGGAGATTAATTTTCTTTGCATATTTGTTACTTTAAAATATTTTATTTTATTTTATTTTATAGCGTTGAAAATGTATATCCATTCCATCAAACATAAGTGCAAAGGAATTTGATACATATTAAATTATATTAAATTATAATTATTGAATGTATGCCACATTTCATATTTCCTCAAATAGGTGCGAGTGTGGCTGAGTGGTAAGAAGCTTGCTTCCAAACAACTAGGTTCCGGGTTCAGAACCACTACGTGAAACCTTCAGTAAATATCTTCTACTATTGCTTTGTGCAGACCAAAGCCTTTTCGGTGGATTTGGTAGACGGAAATTGAAAGAAGCCCGTAGTATATCTATGCGTGTGTGTGTGTATGTGTGTATCGGTTACATCGACTCCGGTGCTCAACTGGTGCTTATTTTATCGACCCCGAAACGATGAAATGCGATGACGGCCTCCTTGGAATTTAAACTCCGTACGCAAAGACGGCGAATCTGTCTACTCGCTGCCTTTCCTAAGGTAGCCCTTTGATGTACAGATCCGACTCATTTTTGCCTGCTGAGCGGGACTGGAGCAACGTGAAATAAAATGTCTTGCTCAAAGACACAACGAACCGCCGGGAATCGAAATCATGACCGTACGATCTAGAGCCTAATACCCCTTAACCACAACGCCAGGCACCTTCACGCCCACGTGTTTATAATAGTTCTATTAACAGAGTGACCTTGTAATTGCCCAAGCTCGAAATGCAGAGAAATATACGAAACCGCTTATTACACAGTTAACCACTACGCCATATGCCCACGGGCATATGGTATAGTGGTTAAGAGCGCGGGCTACTAAACCCAAGATTCCGAGTTCGATCCCAGGCAGTGACCTGAATAATATAATAATAATAATAATAATAATAATAATAATAATAACAACAACAACAACAATATCGAAAAATAACTTAGGGATGAGAACCGAGGTTAGAAATTTCCCCAAGACACCTGATGAAGGCCGGAGGGTACATCAGCCGAAACGTTGTGTTAACAACAAACAAGAAGAAGACAAATATCCGTCAAATGTAAATAATGTAAATAATACGTTTATTACAAATTCAGATTCTGGTGCCAAATTGGTGGGATTTTGTCGATGCCGAAAACGACAAGAAGAAAATTTAGTTCTCATGAGCACAATTTGGTGGGCTAATTTATCGATTGTGCTGAGGCTTATGAATTTTGAACTCGTGCGTATATGTTTGAAAAGAGCATTATCATCTATATGAATATTCTTTTCTACTCTAGACACAAAGCCCGAAATTTCGTGGTAGGGGGCAAGCCGATTAAATCGACCTCTGTACGCAACTGGTACTTAATTTATCGGCCCCGACAGGATGAAAGGCAAAGTTGACCTTGGCAGAATTTGAACTCAGAACGTAAAGACACCCGAAATACTTATTTCTTTACTACTCACAAGGGGCTAAACTCAGAGGAGACGAACAACGACAGACAAACGGATTAACTCGATTATATCGACTCCAGTACGTAACTGGTACTTATTTAATCGACCCCGAAAGGATGAAAGGCAAAGTCTACCTCGGCGGAATTTGAACTCAGAACGTAACGGCAGACGAAATACTGCTAAGCATTTCGCCCGGCGTGAAAACGTTTCTGCAAGCTCGTCGCCTTCATCTATATAAATATTATCATTATACCCAGTACTACTTTCATCATCATAATCATCATCATATTTGCCATTACTATCAGTACTATTAACATCATCCTTATCATCATCACCATCATTAGTATCATCATCCTCCGCGTTATCGCCATCATCATATCTATTATCTTATTACCGTCATCTTCATCATCATCATCATTACCATCGTCGTCGTCATCTTCATCATCATCACCATTATCATCATCATCATCGTCACCACCACTATCATCAACATCATCCACAACAACAGAAGTGGCTCCATCATCACCAATATTCCATTATGACCATCACACTTATCACTTCCCTCAGCACTATTATCATTATCACCATCATCTTCATTATGATCAACACCGTCAGCAAGAACATCTTCATCATCATCATCATCATCACCGCCACCACCACCACCATCTTCATCATTACCATTATCATTATCACAATGAAACACCATTCTCTTATTTCTTTTTTCTTTTTCTTCTTTTCTTTTTTTTGTTTTTGTATTTTTTTTTTTCGTTTTTGTTTTACACAGTCAGTAATCTAATTGATATCCAGGATTATAATTAAAAGTTATAACAGAAATCATAAAATTACAACCAAAATTTCTAAATAATTTTAAATAATTTTATAAAAAAAAAATTAAAATGTCCCTGAAATAGATTTTTCCCAACGAAATTTTGACATATTTGATCCATCTTCAACTTAGAAAAAAATTATGTTCGGTTAATTCCGGTTTCTTACATTTGCATCTAATTTGATTTCGTTTTGCTTTTTTTTATTTTCTTTCAGTTTTTTTTTATATATTTGTTGGTTCTTTTCCTTTGTTTTGTGGCTTTTTATTCCTTTTTTTTTGTCTGTTGGCTTTTATATTTTCGTTCCTTCGCTCGTTCGTA
>NC_043002.1:59518224-59525724 GCF_006345805.1 Octopus sinensis | reverse complement strand
GCAGCAGTATTCGAGGTGTGGCCGTACAAAGGAGAAGAGTGATATGATGACACCTTGTTCTCAGGACCGGAAAGTTCTTAAGATCCAGGAACTCACCCTACGAGCTATATCGACCTTCTTGTTGATGTGTGCACTCCAACTGAGATCGTCATCAACAATTACACCCAGGTCTCTGATATTGTTAGAGGCTGTGAGCGGTTCCCCTGAAGGAAGAGAGTATGGCTGTTTTAGTGAGGAATTTCTTCCAAAATGCATCAGCTCAAATTTTCCCTCGTTCAGTTGCATTTTGTTTCTGTCTACCCATTGACTCACAGCATATAGATCAGACTGGAGTTGAGTTCGGTCTGCTTCTTCATTGACGATTTGCTGGAGCTTGGTGTCATCAGCAAGTATTTTCACTTTGCAGTAATGTACGACACTGGAAAGGTCGTTTATGTAGATTATGAAGAGTAGCGGACCCAAAACAGTCCCCTGGGGGACACCGCTGGTGACTTTTGCTGGTGACTATATATATATAAAGGATAAAAATACCGCTTGCCAAAGATGAAAGGGAAGGCTTTAAAACCCACCAATCCTACGATAAATACACACACAAGCAATGCAATGAACACTTTAAAAAAAAAGTCCTACCTTCAGGATGGAATTTAAAGATAATGTACATATCCCAATATCAATTGATTTCATGCTGTGCATGAGAAAACAAGCTTTGCAATCTTCAGTTGGAGGTAGTCAGATGCAAAGCATGTTTTCTCATGCACAGCATGAAATCAATTGATATTGGGATATGTACATTATCTTCAAATTCCATCCTGAAGATAGGCTTGTGTGTGTATTTATGGTAGGATTGGTGGGTTTTAAAGCTGTCGCTTTCATCTTTGGCAAATGGTATTTTTACCCTTCTGTTATTCAAATATTATACCTATTATGGTAGAAGTCTTGCTAACCACCTCATTATAACTGCTTTTAACAGCAACAATGCTTTCATATAGCTACTCATATATATACATACATACATACATATATATATATATATATATATATATATATAATTTTAATTGGAAATCAATCAAGTAATAATATAAATAATATATATATTATTAATATTATTATTATATATTATTTATATTATATATATATAATATATATATATATATATATATTATATATATATATATATATATATAATATATATATATTATATATATATATATATATATATATATATAAGGGTACAGGACGTCACAGACTGTAAACAACATAAAATATGTCAGTTGAGTACGCAAACAACTGGGAAACTGGGCAAGTAACATAACGAACTACCCTTCTTCTGTTGTTGGATGCCCACCTACTCCTCATTTCGTGCATTGAACGGCAATATAAGTCTTCGAAGGCAGTTGCTGGCACAAATACCAAAATAAAATTTGGGATTTACGGAGAGTCAAAGTTGGGGCAGCCGACAACTAATGAAGGGTGGTTCTTTATGTTACTTGTCCAGTTTTCTATTTGATTCTCTCGTTGTTTGTGTATTCAACTAACTTGTTTTCGTTTGTGACTTCCTATACCCATATATGTATGAGTTTGTGTGCATATATGCATAAAGTAATAAAGTAGAGTAATATTCACTCACAAATCTATCACAAAAAAGAGACTGGGATTCTGGATCGCAACGGCCGATGAACACGAATATGAAACTCCGAGTAGCATTTTTTAGGGATATTCTTAGCAGTTTTAATAATAACTGTGTGGTAAGTAGCTTGCTAACCAACCACATGGTTGCGGGTTCAGTCCCACTGCGTGGCATCTTGAGCAAGTGTCTTCTGCTATAGACCCGGGCCGACCAATGCCTTGTGAGTGGATTTGGTAGACGGAAACTGAAAGAAGCCTGTCGTATATATGTATATATATATATATATATATGTGTGTGTGTGTGTGTTTGTGTGTCTGTGTTTGTGTGTCTGTGTTTGTCCCCCTAGCATTGCTTGACAACCGATGCTGGTGTGTTTACGTCCCCGTCACTTAGCGGTTCGGCAAAAGAGACCGATAGAATAAGTACTGGGCTTACAAAGAATAAGTCCCGGGGTCGATTTGCTCGACTAAAGGCGGTGCTCCAGCATGGCCGCAGTCAAATGACTGAAACAAGTAAAAGAGTAAAGAGAGTAAATATATATCCTTTTATTATTTTATTACTTTTCTTGTTTCAGTCATTTGACTGTAACCATGGTGGAGCACCTTTAGCCAAGAAATCTACTCTAGGATTTATTCTTTGGAAGCCTAAGACTTATTCCATCGGTCTGTTTTGCCGAACCACTAAGTTACAGTGACGTAAGCACACCAACATCGGTTGTCAAGCGATGGCAGGGGGACAAATACACACACACACACACACATACACACACACACACATACACACACACACACACACCACATATATATATATATATATTATATATATATAATATATATATATATACATATATATACGATGGGATTCTTTTTGTTTCTCTTTACCAAATCCACCCACAAGGATTTTGTCGGCCCGAGTCTATAGTAGACAACACTCGCCCAAGGTGCCTCGCAGTGGGACTGAACCCTGATCCATGCGGTTGGTAAGCAATCTCCTTCCCACCCACCCACTCCTTCGCCTATATCTAATGCGATTCCTTCTGCATTGTATTCCAACTATTGCATTGTAAATTGAAATCTTTATCACATTTTCTTCGCACCAACGAACTGACATTTCTTCTCTCGTCTTCAAAACCATCAACCACCAACACCGATGGACTTTTTCCTTGTTTATGCAACTGTTGCCAGTCTTCTGACTCTTACTGCTGTTGTTGCCATTTTTTTTCTTTTCGTGTTGATATTTTTTTGACTTCCATCATGAATTATTTCAACATGTTCCTTTCTTTGGCGTGTGTTTCTTTTTTTTTGTTTGTTTTTTGCTCTCCTTCCTGCATTTAAATCTCCTCCTCCTCCTCCTACTACTACTACTACTACTACTACTACTACTACTACTATACTACTACTACTACTCTTGGTGTTCTTGCACCTCCTGCACTTCCTCCATCTCTTCCTTCACCTCGCTATGGATGATCGTCAACGTGGCTTCGTCGTCTGAGTGAAAGTGTTATTATTGAAAATTGCTTGTGACATTCATTTGCAATCATTGATTTTTACCTCTTGCATCGCCTCCTTCGCCTTCATCTCCTCCTTTACATCATCATCTGCAGCTGCAGCAGCAGCAGCGACAGGAGCAGAAGGAGTTCTCTCTCTGCGTCAACGCAAATGAGAGTGTCGATGTCATGGTCGTTAAGCCCCATTCATCGTCATCGTATTTGTGATCATGATTATCGTTACTGTCATCATCATCATCATCATCATCATCACTATCATCATTATCAGCACCATCACCATCATCATCGTCATCGTCATCATCATCACTACTATCATCATCGTCACTATTACCACCACCACCACACCAGCACCACCATCATCGTCATCGTCGTTATCACCTAAAATCATCATCGTTCTGAACTTGTTATACTTGTTTTGCATTGATAGTAGTAGTAGTAGTAGTAGTAGTAGTAGTAGTAGTAGTAGTAGTAGTAGTAGTAGTAGTAGTATTAATAGTAGTGGTGGTGGTGGTGGTGATAGTAGTAGTAGTAGTAGTAGTAGTAGTAGTAGTAGTAGTAGTAGTAGTAGTAGTAGTATCTAAGCAACCAGTAAAACATTTTTCAGTTAGAAAACGGCTACTTGAATCTCGAAACTCCATGTCAGAGTAACTGACCGTAAACATTATTAATAAGATTGAAATAAAAGTTACCCCCTCTCTTCTCATTCTTTATATATTTATATATTTTATATATGTATTTTCCTTTTTTAATTTCTTATATATATATGTGTGTATGTGTGTGTTGTAATGTTTATATGGCAACAGAATGTGGCAGTCCTATAAAGGACGAAGTTACTGTTGCCTGCCCTAGACCCAGGAAAACATCTTTTCCAGCTGGCTAACGACACAGCACTCGCAAGGGAGGACATCACTCCCTTCTCTAGTCTTCCGTGATACTCACAGACACGGGTTTTCTCTACTCGCAAATGCTGTATATTTTTTAAGCGACGCACAGCCACTGATCTCCTTTAAAGAAAAACGACTTGTTTTAAATCTCTGCGTGAAAGATATACAGGAACAGTACCAAATAGTAATGTTTATATGCTAACAGAATATGGCAGTCCTACTACTGACGATTTTCCTGTTGCCATAGCCCCAGGAAAACATCTTTTCCGGCTGGTTATCAACACACACTTTCTGTCCGTATAGCATTCGCAAAATTGTCCGTTGTAGGACTGCCACATTCTGTTGCAATATAAACATATTTGGTACTGTTTCCGTATATCTCTCACGCAGATTTAAATCAAGTTCTTTTCGCTCTCTCTCTCTCTCCTCTCTCTCTCTCTCTCTCTCTCTCTCTCTCTCTCTCTTTCTCTCTCTCTGTATATATATATATATATATATATATGCATAAATACATACGTATATGTACAAACATCTATACGTATATATATATATATATATATATATATATATATATATATATATATATATATATATATATTGTTAAATGCTCGAAATACAAGAGTAGAAAATTAGCCAACAAGTGATGAAGAGTCGTTCTCTGTATAGTTACTGTTGTTTTATGTACATATATATATATATATATATATAAGTAGTTGAATGAATTATCCTAGTATGGATAATTCGGTTAACCGATACCCGGGTAGCAAATTCACGTCAGAAAAACACGGTTGAAGCTACATGCCAAGGGCCGAGATCACGTGCTTTCGTGTGGAAATTTGTGTGTTTTTTTTTAATACAAATAAATGAAAGAATGGAGTTGAACGACGATTTAACAAAATTCCTTTATTCTCGACATATGTTTCGAAGACTGCATATTCCTAATTTCGAAGGAATAAGGGGTGCATTATGCCGCCTTCTCATCAGGAAAGACAAGGAACTTATGTCAGCATCATGATAAAGTTTTTGTTCATCATAAGTTCCTTGTCTTTCCTGATGAGAAGGCGGCATAATGCACCCCTTATTCCTTCGAAATTAGGAATATGCAGTCTTCGAAACATATGTCGAGAATAAAGGATTTTGTTAAATCGTCGTTCAACTCCATTCTTTCATTTATTTATATATATATATATATAATATATATATATATATATATAGATTATATATATACATATATATATATTGGCCTGTTCGCTTAGCCAGCGAGGTGGCGTAATTTGAAGGCTAAAATAATGCGAAGTGCATTGTGACCAGCGATGTGTACCAACATCTGATAGCCTGGTCGGTCACGGTGATCACAGTGGTATATATGTATATATTTACTGACAAATGAGCGAGGGTTTAATAAATCCTCATGAATGATATTCAGCTGCCTAGAGTTAAAATGAACTCGCCTTTTCTGTTTATAGAACATACAAGAAGAATTACTTGTTGATTCCGTAAAATAGTAAGGGGAAAATTAAAAAAATATCCACGTGGTTAGACGCAATTAAAAACCCAAAAGTCACAAGAAAAAGAAACGCCTCTGAAGCGACTTAGCGTGCTAATCGGCACCAACATTGCTAGAGATATCAAAAGTTGCTTTAACTCTTATTTCTAGCAATTCGGGTTTGCACTCTTAGTCGCTTTAATAATGTTTGTAGCTGTGCCTCTTGGTTTTCAAATATGTGTGTGTGCGTCTGCGTCTGTGTGTGTGTCTGTGTGTGTGTGCGTCTCTGTATGTGTGCGTCTGTCTATGCGTGTGTGGTTTTTACATATTACTCGATAATTTTATGGTTATTCATGTCAAATACTCTTGTCATTATTTATGATGTCTTTATCGTTTTCGCTCTCTCTGTTCTTGTAATATTTATCACTAATACAGCACAGTCCTTTCCCCTTCCTCTTCCTTCTACTCTTTTAATTTTCTTCCCCCTTCTCATTTACTGAGAATGTGTTTTGTCGAAGATATCTTTTTAGTACTACATTACATTTTATTATTGCAAGACGTAGGATTGGCTGTGGGGTAAGTAGCTTGATTACCAACCACATAGTTCTGGGTTCAATCCCACTGCGTGGCATCTTGGGCAAGTGTCTTCTACTATAGCCTCGCACTGACCAAAACCTTGTGAATGGATTTAGTAGACGGAAATTGAGGTAAGTCCGTCGTATATATGTATATATGTATGTGTCTGTGTATGTACGTTTGAGTGTCTCTGTTTGTCCCCAACATCGCTTGACAACCGAGGCTGGTGTGTTTACGTCCCCGTAACATAGCGGCCCGGCAAAAGGGATGGATAAAATAAAAATGACGATGATGACGATGAGGATGACGATGAGGATGATGATGATGATGATGATGATGATGATGATGATGATGACGACGATGATGACAATGATGACCATGGTGCTGGTGATGACGATGAGGAGGATGACGACAATGATGATGACGACGACGTCGACGATGATGATGATGAGGAGGAGGAGGAGAAGGAGGAGGGGAGAAGGTTGATGACGACGATTATGACGAGGACAACGGTAATGATGACGACTATGATGATGATGATGATGATGATGATGATGACGACGACAATGACGATGATGATGACGGTGCTGGCGAAAATGATGATGATGATGACGATTATTGCGAAGATGTGGATGAAGGGTAAAGTTGATTTCAGGAGGATTTGAACTCAGAGCAGAGAGAGAGGGAGAGAACAACTACCACGAATTAGTCTCCCAATTCTTAATCAATCTGTTCCCTGATCCTTTAGGAGTCAGACAAAAAAAAGGACTAGTTGGAGGGTTCGTCTAATCGATTATAGACTTGTCTTAGAATTTAGTTTAGAAGTCACTGTTTTTCTCACAGTTACTACCACCACTACTATTACTATTACTACTACCATCACCACTACTAACTACTATTAATATTACTACTACTACATATACATCTCCCACTACTATGACCACCACCACCACCACTACAACTACCACCACTACTATTACTACTACTACTACTACTACTACCTACTACCACTACTACTACCGTTACTACTATCACTACTATTACTATCACTAATATTACAACTACTACTACAACTGCTGTGCTATTACTACTACCACTACTATTACTACTACTGCTACTACTACTGCTGCTACTACCACTACTACTACTACTACTATTGCTGATGCTGTTGCTACGACTACAACACTACTATTACTGTTGCTGCTGCTGTTGCTGTTGTTGTTGCTATTGCTGTTTAGCGAACGGTCTTCGTCCCAGAGCTCGCAAGGTGGGAGAAGACGGAAACGTAGGTCCTTTGCTAATCGTAATACCCGCAGAAGAGAAAGCAGGTCAACCCCCGACACCGAGAGCATCGACGGATGGATGAATACGCATCCAGGCTCAGCGGTTGCGTAGGAAGTCGGGGACAAGAAACAGTGAG
>NC_043002.1:59498224-59515724 GCF_006345805.1 Octopus sinensis | reverse complement strand
GCTTTATCGTATGTGTTTGATTTTGTTTTCAATGCGTGATATTGTTTATCTGATCTCTCTTATGAAATCCTCAACACCAACATTATTGATTTCATCTGCTCTCCTATCCTTTTTGTCTCCGCTCACTCAGCATTGATGATTGTGTTAGGTTTTCTGCATAATCTGACGATGTTAGGTTAGCTATTATTCAATGTTCGTTAACTTTCGATTTCTAGAAAGGAAAGATTTTACATTTCCATACTTGTTAGTAGTTGATGGGCGAAAGAAATATTTCAGTCAAACGGCAAATTCTGCTCATGCTTGCAAATTATCTACGCAAAAGACATTTGAACTTGCTGTTGTTATGTAACATTAGATTCGAAGTGTTTTTCACCAGTCTGGGGCACTTAATCATACAGCGCTACAGCGAGAAGGTTTGGCGCGGGTGAGATGAGATTTCCAACCCAAGTAAACGCTAGGAAGCATTCATTTAACACTACAAAAGCCCGACGAACAGGTCACAGTAAGAGCGGCTTAGATGTGTTTATTGACACGAACAGTCGAGATGGAATGCGAAAATATAGATAAATACAACCCTCTTAGGTACAAAATAGTCCGGTTATGGAAAAGGAGGAATGTGAATATAGTGCTAATTATTGTTGGGTTTTGGGGAACGGTATCAGAAGCCATCAAGAGAAATATAAAGGAAATTGGAATAGAATATCCAGTCGAACTACTACAAAAGATTTAATCCCTTGGCACAGCCAGAACAATCAGGAGAGTGTTAGATAGCTGAAAAGAACGGATGTCATGGTACCGAAGGTTGCAGGTAGCATACCCACTACGCAGGTAAGGCTTCAGGAGCTCTAAAGAAACATGTGATAAAAAAAAATAATAATGAAGTTGATGATGATGATGAGGATGATAATAATAATAATAGTAATAGTAATAGTAATACTACTACTTCTACTACTACTACTAATAGTAATAATAATAATGATAATAATAATAATAATAATAATAATAAAATAATAATAATAATAATAATAATAATAATAATAATAATAATAATGGCGACGAGGATGATGATGATGATAATGATGGTGGTGGTGGTGATGATCCTTTCTACTGGAAGGACAAGGCTTCAAATTTGGGGGAGGGATTAAGTCGATTACATCGAACCCAGTACGTTACTGGTACTTATTTAATCGACCCCGAAAGGATAAAACCAAAGGTGACCCCGGCAGAATTTGAACTCAGGACGTAGCAGCAGACGAAATACCGCTAAGCATTTGGCCCGGCTAACGATTCTGCCAGCTCGCCGCCTTAATAATAATAATAATAATAATAATAATAATAATAATAATAATAATAATAATAATAATAATAATAATGATAATAACAACAACAATAATAAGTGGACGTAGCAATACAAAAAGAGATCGAATCTCTGCGTGCGGATGTATCGGTTCTCGATGAATTTGCTAGAAGAGTAAATATTAAGAAGAAACGAGCTAAAAAAAATCAAGCAAAAATATAAAACCAAAGATTTTATAAACATCCCTGCACCCAAGGATCTGTTGAAACAAAGAATACAACTGAAAGCCCAACGATTTAGATGGGATGACAAAAGAATCAAATTTTATGGACAAAACAAGATATTCAAGACAGATGCAAAGAAATGTTATAGGGAAATTGGCAAAAATAAGATAGAAGAAAAGGAGTCACCTAAGACTGAGGAAATTGAAGAGTTCTGGAAGAAGATATGGAGCAACAAAAAAGAATATAATGCTGAAATTCACTGGATAAAGCGTAAGAAAGTGAGACTGGTTGAAGTTGAAGCGCCGAAATGGAAGGCAATAGGAATAGAATTTAGCTGCATCTCTAACTGATGTCATCCAGAACCCAGAGCAAATACCAGCCTGACTGCCTGAAGGAACAACATATCTTCTACCAAAAACTGAAGACACAATGTCCAAAGAACTACCGACCAGTAACGTGTCTCAACGCCACCTACACGACCCTCGCATCGATATTAACTGACAGAATATACGCTTTCCTTGAACAGAGACCTATCCTCCCACAGGCTCAAAAAGGATGTAAAAGGAATTCTTACAAGTGCAATGATCAATTACTCATAAATAAAATGATTGTAGAGAGAATTGCTTTAGCAAATAGAACGTGAGTATGGCATGACTAGATTACAGGAAAGCGTTTGATAGTGTCCCACATAATTGGTTACACAAGCCCCTTGAGATATACAAGATCTCTTCTGTCATCTCCTAATTCGTACAAGGTAGCATAGCCAAGTGCAACACACGTCTCCTTCTAAACAATAGTAATGGAATGAGCCAAACTAACATCAACATCAAACCAGCCATCTTTCGAGGTGACTCCCTCTCACCATTACTCTTTTGTATGGCACTGATCCCACTCAAACGAACTAATTAACACCAGGTATGGGTTCTAAGTTTACAATATGACAATAAACAATCTGTTTTATATGGACGATCTGAAACTGTTTGCTAGAAACGACGAAGAGCTAATAGAGCTGCTAAAAGAATTTAGCAACGATACCGGGATGGAATTTGGACTTGATAAGTGTGCTAAAGTAACTTCTGTAAGAGGCAATCTCAGACACACTTTCCATGAAATTAGACACCGATACTACTATCAAGGAACTTAAACCACAAGAAAATTGCAATTAGATGGAGATAAACAAAGGAGATGGTATACAAATGCTATTATGAAGGAAAAAATAAGAAAAGAATATTACAAGATAATAAGACTCATACTAAAAACTGAACTCAATTCTAAAAATCGCATCGAAGCCATTAACACCATGGCACTTTCAGTAATCCAATATAGTTTTAACATCATTAACTGGAATCTTACAGAGCTCCAACACCAGGACAAGAAGACAAGAAAAATACTAATTTCGAAGAACATGCACCACCCAAAAGCAGATGTTGATCATCAGTACCTACTTAGAAGTAATGGGGGAATTATGCAGGTAGAACAGTGCTACAAGACCTCAACAATAGCAATGAATAAGCACTTGTCATGTAAACAGGTCTGGACGCAGCGACGTGTGTGCAAACACGAAAAGTCACGTTCGATTGTCAAGGAAGTTTGTAAATTCGCAAGGGAACTTGGCATTTATCCTATTGTAGTTGAAGAATCTGAAACTACAACCACAAAATAAGCAAAAAAGAGCAGACTGCAAAAGAGAACGGGCAGAAACAAATTGAGTAGCGATGGAGTTAGAAGCCTGTGCATTGATAGTATATACTTTGAAGTTAAAACGCTGATGTAGATCAAGCAACAACCTATCAGTGACTGAGAAGTTCAGGACTGAAAGTAGAGCCTGAAGGTTTCTTATTAGCGGCACAAGACCAAAGCTTGCTCACAAAAAACTACCAAGTTAACATTCTTCAAAGCGATTCTGACCCTAAATGCAGATTCTGCGATAAATTTGATGAAACAGTAGACCATGTCGTCTCGGGATGTCGTGTACTGACACCAAACGAATATAAAAATATCCACGATAAGGTAGGATAGTATTTACATTGGAAAATATGTAAACACTACAAAAGCAGTATTCCTGCTTACTGATATGTACATCATCCTGCACCAATCGTTGAAGGGAAAAAATCCACTATCCTCAGGGGTTTTCCAGTCAATAGTGACAGAACGATCCAGGCTAATCGACCACACATAATTATTAAAGACAGGGAAGAAAATATTTGTACACTAACAGATATAAGTGTTCCCACTGATAAAAAATATTTGTCAAGGAATTTGACAAATTAATTAAATATAAGGACCTGGAAATTGAAATACAAAAGATGTGCCACCTTAAAAAAGAGAACTGTTCCTATTATTGTAAGTTATCATACCTAGTTATGACAACAAAAGAGATGTCAGAAATATCTAGATTAGATCCAGGAGAACCATGTCTCAGAGAAATCCAAAAGACTGTGCTGACAAGTACTGCCATCATCCTTAGAAAAGCCCTACCCATTTAAATGTCAGTGCTGTATTACACGAAGATATTTGGCTGCTTCACTTCCCCAAGCTTTCAGTCATACTGTAACATCTCTTATCCTTCACTCGCCAAGTGACTATAACAAACATGCAGATTAAAATCAAAAATTACAATAATAATAATAATAATAATAATAATAATAATAATAATAAATGCCCTGATGCAGTACCAGGCAGTGGCTCTCATGGCTTCTGATCTTAACTGATTGGAAGTGTTATCATGTACATTGTTTTGTCTTGGTATAAAAGATGGGCTACAGCAAATATTCTGCTCAATACCACAGATTTGCTTGTCAGTTGTTTGACCTTAACCAGTTGAGCATGTCCCTTAGTGGCTGACGATATCTGCATCTCTGATCACGAGCAGAAGTAGTGGGGGAGCATCATGGCCATGTGTTGAGAGGGATTCTTTGGGGTTTGAATAGTTCACCTCTGGAAACATGGGTGGTTCTTTCAACATCCTTAAGCAACCCTTATTCAGGGACCGTTTGAGCGGGATGGGCTACTCAACCTGAAGAAAATTCTAACTGGGCCCCACCTGCAAGGTCATGTGCTGTTTATCTTGATATGAGATCACCATGTCGCGCACATATGGTTGTGATGCATGTGCCTGGTGTACCCTTATCAGACGGGTAGTCATGATGGGTATACTGGGCTTCGTATATTTTACCCCAGTGTCACTTTGATGGCATGCTCTGCTCGCTCACTCAATAATAATGATAATAATAATAATAATAATAATAATAATAATAATAATAATAATATAATAATAATAACAACAATCCTTTCTCCTAAATGCATAAGGCCTGAAATTTCGAGGGAGTGTGAGTCGATTACATCGACCCCAGTGTTTCACTGGTGCTTAATTTATCCAGCCCGAAAATATGAAGGGCAAAACTGATCTCGGCGGAAATTGAACTCGGAACGTAGCGACGGACGAAATGCCGCTAAGCTTTTTGCCCGGCGTTCTAACGATTCTGCCAACACGCTGCCTTAAGGAGGAGAAGAAGAAGAAGAAGAAGAAGAAGAAGAAGAAGAAGAAGAAGAAGAAGAAGAAGAAGAAGAAGAAGAAGAAGAAGAATTTGTGGGACCGAACCTGAAATATTGGGGGAGGAGTTTAGTCAGTTATATCGACCCCCAGAGCTCACCTGGTGCATGTTTTATCGACCTTTAAAGGACGACAGGCAAATTTGAAGTTGGTGGAGTTTGAACTCAGAACGTAATGAGCCGGAAGAAATAATGACAAAAATAACAACAACAAAACAACAACAGCATAACAACAACAACAACAACAAAAACAATAACAACAACAATAATAATAATAATAATATAATAATAATAATAATAATAATAATAATAACAATAATAATAATAATAATAATATTAATAATAATAATAATGAAGGTGATGATAATGATAATCATTATCATCGACATTATAATCACCACAATACCAAGCTACAAACATCATCATCAGCAGCAGGACCTAAAAAAAAAGAAAAAAAGCTACGAGCACTATAGCAGCAAACCAGCAGAAACAGCGCCATAACCCATCGTTAATCTGATTACAGCCAGCGTGCTGTCTGTTTAAAAACCAATAAAACATAACAAAGTTAAATGACGTGTGAAAAGTTGCTTTAAACGTCAGAATCATTTCATAAGTCACGTGGGAATGTTATAGAACAAAAGAACATAGGGACATATGAGATGCACTAACGCATCAAATATGGCGCTGTACAGAGAGCAGAAAGCGGAAATTTAGTGCATTATCATATGTGATACGTGTGAAATGGTGTGGCAAGACGTTCGCGGGGTGGGGGAAGGGGTATTTATATGGTGGACTAGGGGGTTAGTGTGCAAGCGTGGTTAATAAGTTCGCTTCTCAACATTGTGGTTCTGGGTTCGATGCGGTGTCTTGTACTTGGTGCTGCGGTTTCCCGTCGATCTTTAGCTTGCAAGTAGTGAAATTCGATTGACGGAAAGTGTGCAGAAGACCGCGTTGTATGTTCATGTGTGTCTGTGTGTGTGTAAGTGTGTGTGTGTGTGTGTGTGTGTGTTTGTGTGTGCGTAAGTGTGTGTGTGTTTGTGTGTGTGTGTATGTGTGTGTGTGTGTATGTGTAAGTGTGTGTGTGTGTGTGAATCTTTTGAGTGAAAGCGCGTGGCTTAACGGTTAGGAGCATTCGGCTCAAAATCGTAAGGTCACGAGTTCAGCATACGGTGACATTTACCGTTGCTCCAGTCCATTCAGCTGGCAAAAATGAGTTGTACCATCAATTCAAAAGAGCCAGTCTTGTCAAATTCTGTGTCACGCTGAATCTCCCGGAGAACTTTTTAAGGGTACGCGCACGTGTTTATGAAGTACTCAGTTACTTGTATGTTAATTTCATGAGCAGGTTGTTTCATTGATCGGATCAACTAAAACACTCATCGTCGTAAACGACGGAGCGCCAGTGTGCAACTTTTATTGTCAGTGACTTTGCAGTTTCTTCTGAGTTACCTTCGTCAGACTGAAAATTCAATTCAGACGAAACCTGGAAGTTACTATCAACCTCTCATTTGTAAAACAATTAAACATTCACCTTTGAGTGCATGATTCTGAAAGCAGAAACAGTGGTAAGCCAATGAAGGCGATTATGTAACTCTTCTTTTTGGCATTCATTAATTGATAAATATATACATACAGAGTGCATCAACTGCTTTTAGGCCATTTGTATGAATTTAGAAAAAGACTCATAGCCCATCAAAGAAAAGCTGTATTTGGAAACAAATTGATACAAATAATCTTGAGAATCATTTTATCACATCTATTCAATAAATCTAACTTTAGCATCAATGGCTGCTTCGCTACGGGGTCAGAAGCGTTGACATGCCGTTGCCATTAGATGATCTTTATCGATTTTGGATTCAGTGCTGGTTATGGCGGACTTGGGAGGTTGTATGCAGTCATGGGTGTAATGATTGACCTCTCTCTCGACTACGCCCCATACATAAAAGTCCAGTGAGTAGTCTGCTGAGCTTGGAGGTCATGTGTCTGGGCGAACATGATATTGAAATTGAAAACGCATCTGCACTTGGGTTGTCCTAGCCTTATGAAATAGCGCCGAGTCTCGTTGAACTTCGTTTCAACTCCAGTAGGAAATAATATTCATTAGCAGCCTTGTGAACTAGGAGGTAAATCACAAAGTGAGATTTCCCACTCCACTTAAAATTTATCTCCAGCGCACAAGATGAATCACACCTGTTGACTGAGAAGACTCTGTGGAATCAGCGAAGAATTTCGCCGTCTTGCCGAACAGAATTATTTCCTTGCAACAAGAAAATGTTCTCGAGCTAAATCATTATCCTCACTAGTTAAATATTTATACCACATATTCTTGGCCTTAAGTCATCGGAGATAAGCACTAGGTGTATATTTTACAATAGGATTAGCTAAATGTGTCCAGGAGTAAAGCAAAAAGTAGCAAAAAGCTTCTTTCTACAAGAAGTTAAGGAAGCAATGAAATTGAAGAAATGATAAAACGCTTTCATTCTAACGTTCTTCAGAATTTACATGCTGACAGGTTTTCTTTATATTTCGTTACCTGCGTTACCTGGCATGCAATAGGATTGATTCAATTGATAACATTACCCGCCTACAGGTAAGTGGTTATGCAACAGTGTTAGAAATCAATAATGCAGACAGGAAATATGTGATGCGACAGTAAAATATAACAACGGACGAAATACAATTCAGTACATAAGAATGTTGCTTTTCGAAAATCTATGACCAAATCTGGATGCTAAAATACATAACGAATATGTAAAGAGTTCGAATAATCACTGGTACCACTCCAAAACGGATGTTTGGTTTGGGGCCAATATGGGAACACCAATATATTGGATTATATTTGCTTACATTCTAATGTTCAAAGGTCTCCGATGTTAATAATGCAATATCTCCTTGGATCAGTAGGGTATGTATTGAAGGAATCTGCTCCCAGTTTCTCCAATACACTTGGCATGTACATTCCACAACAGGATGTGTCCAATAATCTCAGTTTTAAGCATGGTCTCTTGCATCTTCCGAGGTGATGCCAACTTGTTAAGAATGTTTAAATTAAATATAATCACCTATTACAATGGTTTGGATATCAAGCAATGTAACAGGTCATTCTTTAGAAGTTTGTTTCAAGGACGTGTCTGAGAAAAAATGGTAAGCTCTTAAGAAACGGGAACAACAACGAAGTTTCAGTTTGTTTCTGAAGCATTTCACTAAGGACTTTAATAATGTCAAGGAGACCGCGCTTTCTCATTTCAAGCAACAATTCAAAAGACTTTTGTATCGTGTTCACCTGGTATCTATTTCATTGACCCCGAAAGGACAAAGGTCAAAAAGCCCTCGGCGAAATTTGCACTCGGAACGTAGAAGCGTAAGAACGGCTGGTAAGCATTTTGGTGCCTTCGCACGATTCTACCAGCTCGCCGCCCTCTGCCAAAACCAAAATCAGTTTCAAATTTTGGCACAAGGCCAGCAATTTTGAGAGACGCGTTAACTCGATTAAATATACCCAGTGCTCATCTGGTACTTATTTTATCGACTCCTAAACTATAAAAGGCATAGTCTACCTCGGCAGAATTTGAACTAAAGCGTAAAGACGGTCAAAATGCTACTAAGCATTTTGTCCGGCATGCTAACGGATCTCCCAGCCCGCCGCCCTCCACCAATGTCAATATTAAGTGATGATTAAACAAATATCTCATATAAAAGTCGATGTACTCAAATCAATTAGAATAAATATTTAAATTGTTTTATCGTTTATAGTTAGGCTTTTAGTTTCGAATTTAATTATTTTAAAGGGAGAATATTCTTGTATTTTATGTATATGTAAAGTAATTTAAGTGGATTGATAGATATAATGAATGAGGACTACCCTTGTATTTGTTCTAAAATATTTATTTTCGATGTTGTGTATTTATTATTGTTATTATTATTATCATTATTATTATTATTGCTGTTGTTGTTATTGGTGTTGTCATCGTTGTTGTTATTATGAAAGACACTCAGATAGTTCTTAATTACTGTTAATTATTTACATGAAAGCAGGCAATAACAAATCACCAAAGGTTTCAACTAGTGCCTTCTCCTCTGACTCAAAGAGACAATACTCTCCTTAGAATGCGAGCTGTACCCAAAAATGCTGTCTTCTGGATCACTTCGAGCCTGACAGCAGCTCCAATATTGTTAATATGTCTTTCAAAGCCCTTGGGAACTGCTCCTATGCACCAATTACAACCGGTATCACCATTACTTTCCTCATGCCCCATAACTTTCCTATCTCGTCTGGCAGTGGCTAGTATTTCTCAATCTTTTCTGTTTCCTTAAATCTCACCCTCGAATCGCCTGGTGTTGCAACATCTATTACCTTTACTTCTTTATCATCTTTATGGATGAGCACGATATCTGGTCGCCTCGCCTCTATGATTCGATCCTACTGCATGTTAAAATCCCAGAGTATTTTGTAATGTTCGTTTTCCATTACTCCCTATAGCTTGTGTTCATACCATTTTTCGGCTCTCTCGAGGTCTGCATTACCGCACAACAGCCAGTGGACATATCTGGTCACATTGTCGTGTCTCTTTTTATATTCACCTTGTGCGATCCTACAGCACTCACTAACAATATGGCTTATTATTATTATTATTATTATTATTATTATTATTATTATTATTATTATTATTATTATTATTATTATTATTATTATTATTATTAAAGCAGCGACCAGAAAGGATTATTATTATTGTTTTTATTGATGGTGTTTTTTGTTGTTGATGTTGTCATACTAATCGATCACATGAAAGATTTTTTTATCTTTTACATTCCATTTGTTTCAGTAATTAGACTGCGGCCATGCTGGGGCACCACCTTCAACGAATTGACCCAGGTACTTATTTTTTTTAAGACTGGTACTTATTCCATCGCTCGATATTGCCGAACCGCCCGGTTACAGGAACGTAAACACACCAATACCGACTGTCAAGCGGTGTTGGGGAGAAACACAAACACAAAAACACTTTCACACACACATACACATACATATATATATACAAACATGTGTGTGTGTCTGTGTGTGCGCGCGTGCTACAGCCTCAGAGCCGATACATATAAAAGAATGAGTATATATATATATATATATATATATATATATATATACATACGACGGGCTTCTTTCAGGTTCCCCTAACCAAATCCACTCACAAGGTACCGGTCGGCCCGAGGCTATAATAGAAGACGCTCGACTCTCGTGGAAGCGTCATCCAACCAAAATGCAAATGTATGGGAAACTACCACTTATGTCATCTCTTGTGAAAGGAAGGAGAGTCCAGTTTGCTGGACATTGTTGTAGAGCTGAAAAAGGGGTAATTTCTACTCTTCTCCTCTGGAAGCCATCTTCTCCCAATACCAGAGGGCGCACACTCTCCTACTCTGATGTAATCTCCAGGGATACGGGCATCCAGCAACAGGACCTCCGTAATGCTATGATGGACCGTGAAGTCTAGCGTAGCATGGTAAATTCCATTGTCTCGACCACGGTCGAACAATGATGATGATGGTGAGGTGTCATGCAATGGGACTGAACCAGGAACCACGTGGTTGGGAAGCAAACTTCTCACCACACACCTATCTTATGTAATTGGTGCTACTATTTGTGAAGGTAACTATCCTTTGGGGAAAATGGTGCTTGAAGAACAAATGCTAAATAGAAATCAAATATGATTGTAGGAAGTTTAGCTTCAATTGATGAATTTTAATTTATATTTCTAGTTGCTAGAAGCCATTGCAGTTCCTGGAAGTATGCCTCAAGTATATGCCATTAATCACAGAGCATAAGGACATATGTGCTTTTGGATAGCAATATAACCCTCGTGAAATATTCGTGACCTGATAACCATTTAGTGTTCTTGAATATGCCAGTGTCAGCTAGTTACATATTTATATAATAGATATTTCTTAGCATAAACATGAAATGCAAATGCTTAGGTGAAAACGGAAAGGTTTAAACGGGAAAGTTGAACAGTTTTATACCTTGCTAAGTAATGTAGACAATTTTATACCTTGGTGTTTTCAGCATCATAACTGGCGAAACATGCTTTCCATGTTTTCTTATTGTCAATAATCAGTAAAAAAGCATGAACTTTATCCAATATTTTTCCGTAATAAATAGCAGATATCCTATTTTAAATTTGAATGGTACTTCTCTGTCCGTTACGTTTTTATGTTCGTTACCTCCTCCCAGACCGTTGGTGCATGGACAACGAAACTCAAACCAGCAACTTCCCTAATCCCAGGGAATGTCCAAAGGGGGTCTCTTTTTTTTAAGCGTCGACTAATTGGGGCCTCACTGACCTCTCTATTTTTTGCTGCATCTTAAATTAAATACATGGCATTGGCGCCTAAATCGGAGCAATGGCAGTGAATTTCATGCCATGAACTCCTATGGAGTATCGTAAAGAGGTTCAATTTCTGAAGAGCCACTTAAATGGGGTCCCACTGACCCATTTTTTACGGCATTTACCTCGCTCCTACCCTTATTGATGAAACTATAATCAGCAGAAGTGCTTAGCAGATTTGCAGAAATATGTTTGGAAATTCTAAATAGCTTCACGTACATTCAAATCGAGATAAAATGTTATAATAGGTACGTTTCGAGCGTGGTAGTGTGAACATTTATATTTTGTAGTTTATGAAACTTATGTGTAGTATAATGAATAGACACAGGCGTGGTCATAGGTGCAGTCCTAGCTATCGATGCAGGCGAATTTGTGTGACAAGAAGTTTGCTTCCCAACCACATGATTCTAGGTTCAGTCCTACCGAGTGGCACCTTGCGCAAGTGTTTCTACTATAACCTCCGGCCGACCAAAATGGATTCGGTAGACGGAAACTGAAAGAGGTTTAGCGTGTATATGTGTGTGTCAACGTGTATGTATCTTTGTATCTGTGTTTTTCCCCGCAACCACTTGACAGCTGACGGTGGGGCACCGATTTGAGTAATTTTTATTCGAACGAATCAATCCCAGCGCTTATTCTTTTAAGTTTGATACCTATCCTATTGATATCTTTTGCCGAAAGGCCAAGTAACGAGGACGTAAACAAACCAACTCCTGTTGCCATGCGATAGTGGCGATCAAGCCTGGACACAAACACACATATCAGTATCCGTCAACCAAATCCATTCTCAAAATTTTGGTCGGCTTGAGACTACAGTAGAAGACATTTGGCCAAGGCGCCACGCAGTGGGACTGAACGCGGAACAATGTGGTTGGTTGATAAGCTTGCTTCTTACCACACAACCGCGCCTGCTTCTATCTAAAACTATATAAAATTCCGCGCATAATTCACACTTGGTCTGCAACAGATGTTTCAATGAATTAAGAGAACACATTTTACATGATTCCGGAATTAAAATACATAATTAATAAATTTGAAAGGTGATGTGCTACCTATATATTCGGAAGAACAGAATCAAAAGCTGTAATCAGGAAACCGTTTCTGAAATTGACACAAGTAATTAGCAGGCAACGAATCTGCGCTACCAGCAAAATAGGATATTACAAACCAATTAGATTGATTGCTTACATATTATTAAATTGCAATGTAAGATCATAAATTCATCATTGGCAATGTTATACTTTTTTGCTTTAAAACAGGTTGGTGTTAACTGTTCGTGAATTTATCCGGAAATTCCTTATTCTCAGTGGAGTTAATATTAACGTTCTAATTATCAATGTATGTTGGATTGAGAGAAATTGTGTAACTATTATAAGCATCGTAATTCAAGTTCTTATACCAATCACCTTTCAAGAAATTACCGCTTACGTTAAGCAAAATATTCTTAAAAAGTATTTGATATTAGTACAGATCAGTGATTCTTAATCTTTCTGACTTTATACTGCACCGGAGATCAAACAAAATATCAGAGTACTTCGTTTGGAAAGTTAAAAATTACTGACGCAGTTTTCCAATATGAACTGTTTAAAAAACAAACGAATTATGTTTTAAAGTTCAAACTTTAATGAAAATGCAAGCACAAGCTATTGCTTATTTCGTTTTATTAATTATATTAGTATGTGACAAAATTATAAGTAACATATTTTCTTTTCCAACTCGCTCGTCTATTTTATTTATTTATATATTAAAGTTAAATATCCGTGTAGCGCTGGTAAAACGTGGCAGACCGAGGAAGGAATATAACAAAGATTATATAAAAGAAAAATCTAAAACAAAAACAAAAAGGAATGAAACTAATTGAGAAATAAGTGATACAGAACAGTTACCACAACAAAGTCTACATCGCTGTCAGAAGACACAAACAAACACTGAGTTACCAGGCTTGCAACCAAGTAATGGCCAGTCTAAAGGAAGAGAGAAGTCAAAGCAAAGTTCTTTTTTTTTTTTTCATTTTTCTATTGCTTTAGACTGGGGGTTATTTGGTGGCAAGCTTGGTGATTCTAGCAGTGACTAGCAGTACAAAACGGCTTTGCTCGCGATTAAGTTAGGATTATTAAGCTAATCAAGTTCTTTATTTCAAACCAAACTAAGTAACATCAACGTCAAATCTGGGCGAAATCCGTTGAAATTGGTTTATATATATATATTATATATATATATATATATATATATATATATATATATATATATATATATATAAGTACACTAAAAATTTAGATTCTGTTGAATATGGTACTTAAGTTAAAGGCACCAGAATTTGGTATGTATTATACATATAATTAAAAATGGGGTGATTATAATCAAAATAAGCAACAAGTATATCCAAAGGTAATGCAGTACGATCGTTTCATGCAACTTCATTTAATTAAACAATGCAAGTATTACATCAGTTTTGCATTTAAAACTAATGTAATACCTGCATTGTTTAATTAAATGAAGTCGCAAGAAACGATCGTACTGCATTACCTTTGGATATCCTTGTTGCTTATTTTGATATATATATATATTATATATATATATGGGCAACACATACACACGTACGTACGTACACCTATTGCATACATGTTTTTTTTGTACGCACACATGTTCGTGTGTGTGTTGCCCGTTTATCAACAAAACACTTATTTCCTCCATGGAAAAAAAAACAACAAAAGTCTTAACAAAAACTTACTCGTCGCTAGAAGGGGACTTAACTCCTGTTTGCAAACAATGGTGATTTCTCCGACTCGAAAATTGTTAAAAGTTTTGGTTGAAAATTTATTTTCGCTGCTATTCGCTGGTGCCTCTGGGAAAAATAAGTTGGCGAAAAATACAGCTAGGATGATAACGAATGTCCTCTTAAAATTGGAGCGACACACACTCGCACACATACAGATGTACAAATCCTGGGGCTAATTTTGGCCCGACTAGCTAGCTGAGGAGAGTTCGTTCCGTAAGAATAACATAACGTACTTCAGTTAGTGAAGAAACATATGTAGCCTATATCCTATTCTACTCATTAATTTTGGATTTTTATTCGCATTCTTAACAGCGTTAGTCGTTAACTGTGAGTTGTATCAAACAATCAGCTTATCGAACTTCCTCGTAACTTCCACGAGGGGAGAAATTATACAATTTGCAACAGGCTAATTCGCTATTTAAGAAAAATTTCCATAAGAGATGAAAGCAGTAACTATACTGGGAAGTAACGGTTATCGCCACTTAAAAATGACAGGTTACCATCTTCCAGCCACAGGAATACCAGCCCGTACGCTTTCGACCTCTTTGTGCTCATTCTCGGTGGTGGATACTCGTCCGCTAGATGTAGCTCACTCCAGCTGGCAATCATTTTTTTTTATATTCTACTGCATAATATTCAATAATATTCACTTCCTGTTCTCTATACTATGGCATGAATCTCACTCACTTCATACACACGGGAGCCTAGATCATACCTCCCCCTCTCTCTCTCTCTCTCTCTCTCTATATAATATATATATATATATATTATATATATACATATATATATATATATATTTGTACGCACACATGTATATATATATATATATATATATATATATATTATATATATATGTATACAGGGTGGGAAAGCAAATTTTACAATATTTTGAGGCAGGGATTGAAAGACATTGTATGACCAATTAGTTTATTGAAATCATGAGAATTATTTGCGACAAGAAAATTTACATAACAGAAACTGTTTTTATCCTATATGTCCTTCTTTCTCAATAACTGCCTTCACACGGTTCCTGAAACTTGCGCAAGTGTTCCTCAAATATTCGGGAGAGAAAGTCTCCCATTCTTCTTTAATAGTATTTTTAAGAGAGTCGACATTACTGTGTGATGTTCTATTAGTAGCATGTTCTCAAACGCCCCAAATAACATAATCCAGAGGGTTTAGATCTGGGCTAGAAAGTGGCCATAAACATGATTCCAAAATATTGCTAAAGTTGGATTTGCAGAAATCTTGTATTTTTCTAACTGTGTGTGCTGGAGCACCATCCTGTGTCCATACATAATTACCATCTGGGTAGTTTGCTTTAAGCCATGGCAATACCCGGTATCTCAGAGTCTTGTAGTAAGTATAAACATTGATCTTTTCATCAGCTTTGTAGAATTTTATATGCACTTCCTTTCTATCGGAAGCCACAACACCAAAAGCCATAACTTGAGCAGGATGTTTTGTTTTGAATGTCCCCTTAACCTCAGCTGTTGATTTTGCAATAAATCTGTCATTTCTACGGTTCAGAACAGCATCGACACTTAAGATCATTTCATCTGAAAGGATCGTTACAATGGAGGCGTTTTCCTTGAACCATGTAATAATTTTCTTGCCCCTTTCCAATCTCTTTTCCTTCATAGCTGTTGTCAACAAGTATTGTGGTGTTCTTATGTAAGATTTTAACCTCAAATCATATTTTACTGCATTTCTAATGGTCTTGTTGACTACCTCAAGTTCAATTGCCATTTTTCTCATGGATTTGGTTGGATCCTATAGGATTTTGGATTTGAGAGCTTTAATAAAAGCTTTGGTACATTTTTGTTGATTCCTCCACTTCCAGACCTCCTCATAATAGTTTTGCTCATAGTCATTATATTCTTTACATTATAAACAGTCTTTATGGACACGCTAACTATTCTTGAAATTCCTTTGGTGTGACGAGTGCATTTAGCAAATCACACACTCTTTGACATTTGCTTTCCTGATTACTCATATGGGCAAAAGTTTCTGAAAAGGTAAGGATAATAGTGTTAGGTATGATTACGACATCAATATATGTTAGGTTTCAAAACAATTGACTTAGTTCCTGCTGAGAAAAAACAACTTAACGTTCATTGTAAATTTTGCTTCCCCACCCTGTATATATATATATATATATGTATATATATATATATATATATATATATATATATCTATATACATATATATACTAATATATATATATATAGTATATATATATACTAATGCGGGCATGGCTATGTGGTAAGAAGCTTGCTTCCTAACCACATGGTTCCGGGTTCAGTCCCACTGTGTGGAACCTTGGGCAATTGTCTTCTATATAGCCTGCGCCCGAGTTGATTTTGTAGACGGAAACTTATATATATATATATATATATATATATGTGTGTGTGTGTGTGTGTGTGTGTGTGTTTGTGTCCGTGTTCGTCCCCCACCACCGCTTTACAATCGCTCTTAGTGCGTTTATGTTCCCATAACTTAGCGATTCGGTAAAGGAGGCCAGGCTTAGCAAAAAGTAACTACTGGGTCGATTTATTCGACTAAAAATTCTTCAAGGCGATGCCCCAGCATGGCCGCAGTCTAATGACTGATGCAAGCAAAATAATAGAAGAATAAAAGATTGTATATGACGAAGGACGGGTTTCAGAACAGTTTCTGTCAACCAGATTAATTCGCAAGATATTGGCGGTCAGGAGCTATAGTTGAAGACATTTGCGTAATATGCCGCGCCGTGGGATTGAAACTGAATCAATGGCTTGCAAAGCGACCTTCTTAACTGCACAGCCATGCTCTCGCCTAGGGTATGAACCTATCACGCTTAGCTCATTAACGGATATTCTATCAAATCTGTGCCTCCTAGCTACAAGTATAGTTTTTAATTATGAATAGATTTATAAAGTTTTAACTATCAATGTGTGGTAAATGTGGCAAGTTATAGTGAAAAACAGAAGGCCGTGATATTTCGATGATATATCGTAATATAAAATAGCTGATTTAGCAAAGAATGTAATTATCTCCCCCACTCAAAGCGGAATGATTCAGAAAGGATATTGTAACAGCAGGAAGTACAAAGATCGGAAACTAACCAAGCTGAGGAAAAATAATTTTAAAAGCCGATCTTCGCAATACAGTGGTGCCTATCGTCACATAAACATGTGAGATGCAGAATTTTTATTCAAATATATTTAGGTACTAATAAAGAATGGCGCCAGCAATGTCTTAATAAATTGATCTGCTATAGAATTTG
>NC_043002.1:59460724-59493224 GCF_006345805.1 Octopus sinensis | reverse complement strand
ATAAATCAGTACACTAGCTGAATGTCAGATCTGAGCTTTTTGCTAAGTGTCAACATTTTAAAAATACTAATATACCGTAAGATTATACCATTAGATTGAAAAGATCGATAAGCTACATTTTACGATCTCTATTTCTTTTATGGTCTTTAATACATGTTGAGATATTTCCCTACAAATAAAATTTCTGTCACATCTTAAATTACTTGCAATAATTCACAAAACCATATGAGAAAACATTTCGTGACACACATTCATATATTCAATCGATTAGTTATATCTGCCCAATGTAACTTATTTTCAATATTTTCTAATATGACTTTATGTCACTTTCATTCTCATTATTTTTAAAACAATCCATATAAAATGACTCGTTGCACAATATATATATATATATGTGTGTGTGTGTGTGTGTGTGTGCGTGTGTGTGTGTGTGTGTGTGTATGTGTGTGTGTGTGTGTAAATATTTCTCATCACATGATCATCATTTATGTCTTACAGATATGGGATATTAAGCACACGCTCTATTACTATTAATGGTGATTTTATCTTTTTATTGGACTGCGGCCATGTCGGAACACTACCTTGAAGTATTGTGTCCAACAAATCGACTTATTCTTTGTTAAGAAATGAACACTAATTTTCAAGTAGTAGGGGCAAACACAAGCATAAAGACGTATACACATACACACACACACATATGAACGTGCATGTGTGTGTATGTCTGTATGTTTTTATGTGTATATATATATATATATATATATATATATATATATATATACATAGCGAGACAGACAGACAAACAGATAGATAGATATATTTCTTTACTGCCCACAAGGGGCTAAACACAGAGGGGATAAACAAGGACAGACAAACGGATTAAGTCGATTACATCGACCCCAGTGCGAAACTGGTACTTTATTTATCGACCCCGAAAGGATGAAAGGCAAAGTCGACCTCGGTGGAATTTGAACTCAGAACGTAATGGCAGACGAAATACGGTTACGCATTTCGCCCGGCGTGCTAACGGTTCTGAGAGCAAACTTATAAACAAAAACGCATCCTTACTTGTTGAATATATATATAACGTTTGTCACGTTATAGCTTGCAGGGAATATAATCTCTCATATTTCTTATTGGTTTTCTAAGTTTCCTCCTTCATTCTTAAATTTTTTAGTCCAACTTGTTAATCATGTTCCCCATAGCTTACTATAGACAAGTAACCACCGCTGTTTGGGGTTTTAGAAACACGATTATATTTGTGTGTATTCAAAAAATATGACGCGGAGTACACGCTTTCCATTGGTACCTGTTCATAGTTTTGCATGGATAGGAGTGTGTGTACGAATTATGCATGCATGTATAGGTATATATGTGTGGTGTGTGTGTGTGTGTAGTGTGGGGTGTGGGGGTTTGAATTTGTGTGTTTGTTTATGTGTTACTGTATAAAAAGTAAATGTGTGTACGTGTATATTATACAAACGTATTTATACGCATATAAATTGAATGCGTGTATAAAATTATGTATTCATATATTTCATATATATTCATATATATATACATATATATACATGTGTGTGTGTGTATGTGTGTGTACATAATATATATTATATATATATATATATATATGTATGTATGTATATGGGGTTTTGTAGATATATGTAAGACTCTTTTCTACTCTAGGCACAAGGCCCGAAATTTTGTGGGAGGTAGCCAGTCGAGTAGATCGACCCCAATACGCAAGTGGTACTTAATTTGTCGACCCTGAAATTCGGAATTTGAACTCAGAACGTAAGGACAGACGAAATACAGCTAAACATTTCACCCGGCGTGCTAACATTTCTGCCAGCTCGCCGCCTTTATGCGTAAGAATGTGCGTTTATATAGACATGACAATATCCATGTATATTTATATGTTAGCTTTGGGGGTACATGTGCGTATTATGTGCGATTGTGTGTACATGTGTATTAATGTATGTATAATTCACATATACATCGCGTTTATTTGACTTCATATGACATGCCCGCAATGTGACTAGAACCGAAAGTTCAGTAGGTGTAATATATATATATACATACACACACACATACATACATATATATAATATGTGTGTGTGTGTGCGTGTGTATGTGTGTGTGTGTGTTGTATACATAGATACATATGTGTATGTGTATATTTACATCTATATAATATATATATATATATATATATATACTCATATATACGTATATACTCATATATATGTGTATGTATGTGTGTGCATACATACATATATGTATATATGTATGTAAATATAGAAAATTATGGTAAAATTGGCTTCAATATTCCAACGTCAACAAAGTTAAGTTAGATTCTTTTCTTTTCCTATTTACATTTTATACCAATTAAGATTCACCGAGACGCGGTAGCGATTCGATGTCAACAGTTGCCAGAGTAGAATCGTTAATTCTAATTGAAACATATATATGTGTGATTACCTGTACAAACATATCATATATATATTTTTTGTTTTTATATATGTTTGTATATATATTATTATTATTGTTATCATTATTATTATATTATTATTATTATTTATTATTATTATTATTATTATTATTATTATTATTGAGTGAGAGAGCAGTTCATGCCATCAAGTGACACGGGGTAAATTACGAGCCCAATATACCCATCATGACTACCCGTCAAAAGGTACACCAGGCACATGCATCACAACCATATGTGCGCGACATGATGATCTCATATCAAGATAAACAGCACATGACCTTGCGGTGGGGCCAGTTTAGAATTGGTTTTTCAGTTGAGAGCCCATCCCGTAGCCCATCCCGCTCAAACGGTCCCTGAATAAGGGTTGTTTAAGGATGTTGAAAGACACCCCATGTTTCCAGAGGTGAACTATTCAAACCCCAAAAGAATCCCTCTCAACACATGGCTATGATGCTCCCCCACTACTTCTGCTCGTGATCAGAGATGCACATATCGTCAGCGCCACTAAGGGACATGCTCAACTGGTTAAGGTCAAACAACGACAAGCAAATCTGTGGTATTGAGCAGAATATTTGCTGTAGCCCATCTTTTATACCAAGACAAAACAATGTACATGATAACACTTCCAATCAGTTAAGATCAGAAGCCATGAGAGCCACTGCCTGGTACTACGGCATCAGGGCATTTATTATTATTATTATTATTATTATATATTATTATTATTATTATTATTATTATTATTATTATTTATTATTAGATTTTTATTATCATTTTTACTATCATTATTATTATTATTGTTAATTTTATTATGTGATATATATATAATTTTTAATATGTATAATATATATATATATCATTATTATTAATATTTTTCTTATTATCATTATTTTTATCATCATTATTATTATTTTTATTATCCTCATTATTGTTCTATCATATGATATATATATATATATATAATTATTAATGTGTATAATATATATACATACATACAAACGTGTGTATGTGTGTGTCTATACTTGTGTTTGTGAGTGTGTGTATGTGCGTTTGTATTTATGTACACAAGCGTAATCGCAAACATGTCGATTGAGAAGAAAAGGACAGTTATACATTTTGTTTGTATATATGAACCTTTTAAAGTTGAATGTGGATTGCGTGCATGTGGTTTCATTCGTTCTACGTAATCAAGTGTTTGTATATGTGGATGTGTACTATATGTGGATAAGTACTAATGTAAGCCATTAGTTGTAGGGCGCATATATGTTCAGACGAGTCATGAGCACTGTAAACAGTCATATATTATATCTATATATAGACCCCCAAACAGATTTCTATACGGGTATACATTTACAAACACGCAATTATCTATAAGTGTTTGCGTATTTGTGAATATATATAAATACACGTAAATGATTGGTGATATACGTTCGAGCGTGTTGTGTGTGTGTGTGTGTGTGCGTGTGTGTAGAGTGTGTGTATACTGATATATTATAAATTAAGGATGGTAAGACGTAAGTCCAAATGTGTTACATGGAGTGAGACAATCATCTTCTTACAAGTTCATAACTGAAGCAGTCTGATAAGATATATTTACTACTTAACGACAACAAAAGAAGACAGGCTACAGCTAGTAGGTGGCACATTTTATATCGTGTTTATACGTGCTTGCGTATATATAAATATAGATAGACAGATATATATATATAGAGAGAGAGGGGGAGATGGGAGAGAGAGAGGGGGGAGAGGGGAGAGAGAGAGAAAGAGAGTTCAAATTTACGAAAAACATAAGACAAAGACAGATGAGGGAACAACAGGCATGTGTATTAGTTTAACGCGTGGGAAGAATGGATGAATTTGACTTAAGAACCTACGTTCTTCGACAGAAAGATTGAGAGGGAAAATAATGGAGAGAGCTATATATATGACTGCTAGCTCCTGAAGTTTTTTTGTTCTGTTTTTTATTCTCTCCCTGTTTGTTTCATCATGTTCCCTGCTAAAGAGCCTAAGCTCGAAACATAAAAGACTTTCTCACAATCTCCAGCGTCAAACTAAAACACCTGCTTGTTGTTTGCACACCTTTGTCTTTTGTTTTTCTGTAAATTTCAACTGCATATATATATATACAAAACTATATAGAAATAATGTTCATATATATATATATATATATATATATATATATATATATATATATATATATATATATATATATATATATTATATATATACCATATATATATATATCCATATTATATATTATGTGTGTATGTACATATCGTGGCACTCCGTCGGTTGCAACGATGAGTGTTCTAGTTGATCCGATCAACGGAACAGCCTGCCCGTGAAATTAACGTGCAAGTGGAGAGCACTCCACAGACACGTGTACCCTTAACATAGTTCTCGGGGAGATTCAGTGTGACACGGAGAGTGATGAGGCCGGCCCTTTGAAATACAGGTACACTAGAAACAGGAAGAAAGAGTGAGAGAAAGTTGTGATGAAAGTGTACGTTAGGATTCACCAACACAATCTGCCGGAGCCTCATGGTGATTTAGGTATTTTCGCTCAATAAAAACTCACAGGACACTGTCTGGTAATCGATCCTACGACTGCGAGTCCGCTGCCCTAACCAATGGGCCATTTCGCTTCCACAATATATATATATATATACCCCTTTGGGAGAGGGGTGTAAGTCGGTTACATCGATCTCATTATCTGACAGGTACTTATTTTATCGACCCCGATATGGCAAAAGGCAAAGTCGATTCCGACGTAATTTGAACTCGGACGAAATGCACCTAAGCATAGTACTCGGTGTGCTAACGATTACGCCAGCCCGCCGATTTCATACATATACATATATTAATGAAATAACGAATAAGAGGGGAGCAGAGGTCACTAGCTCCGAGCGAGCTACAGGATATCACAGAGACAGTCAGTTCTGAGTGCGCAGTTTCTTACATCAAGAACTGTTTGAAGATAATGAAGTTGATGGCTTGAGACTTGTTCTCTTGTCATCCTTTGATTATTAATACGTTTTGTACTTAAACAACATTTTACTCTAAGACTAATGAATAAGCAATTCTTAGGACTGGTTATGTGCATATATATTTTGGTTATTTTTCATATATGTATGTGTATACATATATATACATATATATATATATATATATATATTATATATATATAATATATATATATATATATGTATATTATATATATATAGATATAGATATACACTCATACACACACCTATATTGAATGTGTATGTGTATACGTCTTTTGTCTATTTTCATAAAGCTTCCCGTTATATATATATACTTACACACAAACATGTAAATAATATCAATTTCCAATTTCCCCTTTAGTTATATATATATATATGTGTGTGTATGTGTCTAAGTAAATACGTATATATGTAAATATGTACACACACACACACACACACACATATATATATATATAATCGGGAGAATTCACAAAAAAAAAGAAAAAGACGATGTCAGGTAGTGTAAACAAGAAACAGATGTATTAGTTTAAGTCTAACGTTTCGAGCCTACGCTCTTCCACAGAAAGGAACACAGAAAGAAACAAGGAGAGAAAATAAAGAATATGTAGTGGCTAGCAATCTATCCTGGCGAATGCCGGACAGAGGAGTCACGCAGGAGAGCTAGGAAGAAGGGGAGATAATAAAGTAGTGGTCATTCCAAAACGAAGGTGTACGTGTGTATGTATAAGAGAGCATGCATGTGCGTGTCGAAGAGGGCTGGTGACCTCACGTATGCGTGTATGGATGTGAGGCTGGGAAGTGGTCAGTGCTATTGTGTGCGTGGTGATGTGATGTGATGTGGTGTTGAGTGGTATGGTGGTGTATGGTGTAGTTGTGTGTGGTGTGGCGTGATGGTGTTGGTATATGGGGAGGTGATAGTGGGGAAGCAATGGTGGTATGTGGGTTAGGCTGATGGTGGGGGTAGAGGTGGGGTATGTGTGTAGGTTGAGGGTGTGGGTAGAGATAGGGTATGTGGGTAGGCTGAGGGTGGGGGTAGCGGTGGGGTACGTGGGTAGGCTGAGGGTGGGGGTATATATATATATATGGACAGATAGATAGATAGATAGATAGATAGATAGATAGATAGATAGATAGATAGATAGATAGATAGATAGATAGATAGATAGATAGATAGATAGATAGATAGATACATAGATATTACTTCAATTAATTATTCAAATCTGCCTGACAAATTACAATTGTTTATATCCATATAAACAGGGACTTTTTTATACCACGAACCAGACGATTGCGAGTGAACATGAGTGCAGTTATTAGAAAACGTTTCAGTTATTCCCAAGCTTTCACTAGGTGTAGGTATTTCAGTCCAAGAGATTATTTACCATAGAACATCTGAAGACATATTTTATTGTATAGGTTTCGCAATGTTTTCGTTAATAAGTATAGCAGTGCTGAGAGGTTGGAAAGTGTAAACATCGTAAGAAAAGTTGCGAACGATTCGATAGAATAAGAGCCGGTGCTTTGAATAAAGCCGAATATAAAGTTAAGAAATGTGCGTGAATGAAGATTATTCTACCTAAAGTTTCAGTTTTTCTTCATCGCTTGTCTCCTCGTGACGGCATAAATTGCAAGAAATTTAAAGTTTAAGCCGTTTATGACTCACTCGAAAATTATTGAGCTTAATAATCTTAAGGTTTAGCGATTCAGAGGATAAATGACGTATTAAGAGTATTTTAAATGGGGTTAAGAGGTGATGCTGAGTGGAGAGACTATTTGAAATTAACTAAATTTAATCTTAAGTTTACGACATTTGAATTGTGAAGAGGTTGATCTCGTTTAGAATAAGGTGAAGATGTCAAAGTGATTGGATTTAAATACTGAATAGTATGAACGGCCATCAATGTTCGCCTTTAAAAGTCAATTTTATATTTCCTATTGGCTCTTTCGTAAATTGTCGTATTTTAACACCGAGACGGACCTGCCTAATCCTATCTCATGATTTATTTGTGAGCGGTTCCTTTCACGATTGCATCAGTTTGGCAGATTATCTTTTCACTTTTATCTTTTACTTGCTTCAGGCATTAGGCTGCAACTAAGCTACAGCAACACCTTCAAGAATTTTTAGTCGAATGAATCGTCCCCAGCAAGTGTTTTTTTTCTTAAGCCTAGTACGTATTTTATGTCTCTTTTGCCGAACCACTGAATTACAAGGACGTAGACACACCAATACCTGCTGTCGATCGGTGGTTGAGACAAACACAGGTAGAAACACACACATACGCACACACACACATATATATATATATGACGGGCTTCTTTCAGTTTCCGTTTACCAAATCCACTTAGAAGTATCACGCAGTGGCACACTGAACCGAGAAAGCTGCTTACAACACGCCCACACCTGTACCTATGATATAAATCTAGCTACATGGGGTCTGTTGGCGGTTTTTTCCTGTTTCTTCCTTTTCTTTCGACTATCCTATGTCTGCTGTTTCCGAAAAAGAGCTTTGCCCGAAACGTAAAACAACCAATCTTTTCCTTCGCTGAGCTTCTTAATACTTTGCATATGCCACGTCCTCACGTGTTTGCTTTTTCTCTTGGTGCTTTTACTTCGTCTTTTTAATTAACTATATATAGATATATATATATATATATATATATATATATATATATATAATATAGATATATATATATATATATATATTATATATATATATATATATATATATATGTATGTATATATATATATTAATATTAGCGGTCTAGCGAGAAAGAAAAGATAGTCAAAGACTATATAATATACATTCAACAATATAAGGAATGGCCATAATAGGACATTCGACTCACTAGAAAGAGCAGCCAAACTCAAACCGCTAAATAGTTGTAATTTTGAAATTGAAAGAGAAATAAAAACGTTTACCCCTTTCATCTCTGGACTATGCATAGTTTCGACAAACTTTGGTAAACAAATTAATTAAATTAAATTAAATTTATTTACAACTGGCGTGTCTCGTCAGCAGAGAAGCCAAGGACAAGTATATATCCACGAGGCGATGGTAAAGAAGCCTCCAGTCTATATGCTCTAAATTTTCAAAATCTACCGCAACCGAGCGGTCTTCTCAGCAGCAAATATAGACTGCTGATTTGACTTCAAAATTAGCCCAAAAATAATTAATTAATAAATATAAGGGTAGAAAAAGATTCTAGAAAAAATTCTCCTCTACCAGCGGTCTAGTGAGAGTGAAAAGATAGTCAAAGACTATATAATATACGTTCAACAATATAAGGAATGGCCATAATAGGACATTCGACCCACTATGTATGTATGTATATATGTATGTATGTATGTATGTATGTATGTATGTATGTATGTATGTATGTATGTATGTATGTATTCTCTCCCTTTTTATTTTATTTCACGTTTTTCTCCCTGCTTATGTCTGTTCCTTTCTTTCGCAGAGCGTAGGCTCGAAATGTAAAAGACTTTCCCACTTTCTGAGTGTTAAACTAATACATCCGTTTGTTGTTTACACACCCGTCTTCGTCATTTGTTTTGATTTTCTTTTTGTAAATTCCTACTATATATATATATAGAACGAGAGAAAAAATGGGAAGCCGGATAAGTAAACACAGAGAACGACCCTTTATCAGTTGTCAGCTGTCTAACTACTTCTCATTTCGAGTTTTTGCCATCTTTGAACTAATTGGCATTAAGAATTTTGAAATTAATTTTGTTCTTAATAATTATCATATATTTATGCTAACCGCTATGTTATTGCTGTTTTAATATAGATTATTTCAACTTCATTATATAAATATCGAAAACCAAATATTTTTGAATAAATCTTTGAAGTTTCTTTTACCTAGTGTCAACATTCAATGTGTTATACGATCAAATCTTTGTCGAAATGGTTCAATCGAAAAGAGTTACTTTCACTACATAGTACAAAGAGTAAGTTCTAGTTTTGTCCATTAAAAATTACATCAGTTGCTTCAATTCCAAGTCATAATGAATTGGATCTGAAAATGACACGAAGTCAAAACGATTAACGTAGTGAATTTAATTATATATACGTACTTAAATGTATATGTGTATATATATATATATATATATATAAATTTTTTTAGGTAAATATATTCAATAAGAATATTTTATACTGAATTTATATTGAGTGCTCTATGGTATAAAAATATTAATACTATTAAAGTATTTATATATTTAACACGAGCGATATATAGATATATTTTTTAATAATATATTATTATTATTATTATTATTAATATAAGAAAATTGATATCCAAACTCATCATAAAAATATACCCGTGTGAAAGAATTTATTTTATTAAAAATATATATAAATAAATAAATATAAAAATATAAATATAATGTATAAAATAAATTTGATAGTTTAAAAGTTTTGCATTAATTATCTAAGCTTTCTACGATCGTCTCGCAGAAGAGTTGTCCCTATAATGAAGTCCTATATTGATAAGCATTTATAGACAACTCATCTGCTCTTCAGAGATATAAAATATGAATATTGTATACTATATCGAATGATAGTTTGTTTTTATAAATTGAAGTAAAATTGTAAAATGGTGTTTCTTTGCAATGTAAAATTAAAATTTAAAATTACTACATTTGATGAGAGTCTTTAAATCCATATATATATTTCCTTGGTTATTCTACTTCAATAATCCATAATATTCATACTCAAAATCCGTAATATTAACTTGCATTCCAGTATAGTTCATATAGTTAGTTTAGAAATGTGAACTAATATAATATATATCATTCGATATATTATACAATATTCATTTCTTCCCATTACTTTCATTGCAATGGATATATTTCTGTCATTATGATTCACACTTTCTATTTCTCACTCTGTCTTGCCCTTCCTATTATTCATTTTATTTCCCTCCCTCTGTCGCATTGTTATCTCCCTTTTATCTCACCCATTTCTGGTGACTTCCACGGTGCCTTTCTATCGTAGTTTTGTCGCATGAGTTTTGTCACACGAGTTCAATATTTCTCTCTGTTTCATACCGTAGATCACCGGAAGTACTTCTTCTAATTTTCCCTCGTCTCCACCCCCACGCTAGCATCTTCTTTATTTCTTTCTCAACTCTAAACGCATGTTCTTTGTAAATACTTTGCGTCTGTTCTTTAGTCTTTACGGTTCGAGTCATATAACTATGTTTTTTTGTTCATTTTTTTTGTTCATGTTTTATATAATGTTAACCACGGTGCTTTCTATTTCAGTGATACCAATATTAAAGTGCCCCGAAATCGTAATGATTCTGGACAAATAAGTGACTGACGGAGTTGGTTCATTCATGCCTGTTTCATTTTTTGCACTGCGGTCATGCTGGGCTATCGCGTTGAAAGATTTGGTGGAAGGAAGTGAGCCCAGTAATATTTATAAGTTTGGCATCTATTTCATCGCTTCGGTTTACTGAACCTCTACGTTATGGATATGAAAACAAACCAATCCTGGTGGTCAAGCGGTTGTAGGCGACAAATACACACATATATATATATAGCTGAAATTTATAGAAAAACAAAAGATAAAGACAAGTGTATGAACAACAAGTGTGTTAGTTTGACGCTCGGGAAACATGAATAAGTCTTTTACGTTTCGAGCCTGTGCTTCTCAGCAAAAGTTAATAAGAGGAAACAAAAAAAGAGAGAGAATGTTCACACACTTGTCTTTATCTTTTGTTTTTCTATAAATTTCAGCTATATATATATGTGTGTATTTGTCGCCTACAACCGCTTGACCACCAGGATTGGTTTGTTTTCATATCCATAACGTAGAGGTTCAGTAAACCGAAGCGATGAAATAGATGCCAAACTTATAAATATTACTGGGCTCAGTAATATATATATGTATATGTATATATAATATATATATATATATATATATATATATTATATATATATATATATATATATATAATAAGTATAAGGAAATGAAAAAATAGTGTAGACGTTATTTATTCCAAGTTGGTACGTATATCCAATAAAAACTATACAAGTTCTTTCCAAGCCTAATTAATTCAAAGCAAAACGGAATATAATCCTGTTGAAATTACAAATCACCCACATACATATGGTTGGAATTTCTAGAAAAGCAAAAACTAAGACAGGTGCATGAAGAACAAGCTAGTGTATTAGTTTGGAAAAATGGAAAAGTCTTTTACGTTTCGAGCCTACGTTCTTCAACTGTTTACCACACTGTTACCGCCAATCAAGTTAACTCACAAATAATTTTTCGTCCCTGTGTTATATTTGTCTTTGGGTCCGTGCAGTGAGACTGAACCTGAAACTTCGTCATAACAAAGCGAACTTCTTGACCACACAGCCATTCCTGCCTCCTTCTGTAATTATCTTACAGGGGAATAATTTGATAGATAGATTATTCAAATCATTCGTCACACTAATCTCATTTTATCCCTCTGACAACTATGAAATAGATAGCAACGACGTTCTTCGATGGATTAGAACAACTATAAACCCTCTTTATTTCTGTGATCGCAGCACGGATAAAGGATCAAGACATTCGCTCCGCAAATCATAAGATCCCGAGTTCGATCCGACTGCGTATCTGTAAATGAATGGTTATGGCTGAATTGTATCTATGCCATATATAATTGATTATTTAATTAAACGGCTGTTACTCGTGTCCTCGAAAATTAGTTCAGCAATTTCTACTTCCCACTTTTCTTTGAATCGACAGATGTCAAAATGACCGTAAGGCACCGTGAAATGAAGTGCTTTGTACAAGAATACAATGCACTGCGCGGTACGGGAATCGAGACTGCGATCTTGCGATCCTGAGTGCAACGCCTTAACCGCTCCGCCACTCGCCTTCAAATACAAACATGCATATACGCACACACATATGTGTGTGTATGTTTGTCTACATGTCAATATGAGTGTGTATATAAGAGTGTATTTCTGTAAGGAACTAATATGCCTATCGCGGATTAGATAAACACGCAAATAGATACATACATACATACATACATACATACATACATACATACATACATACGTACATACATACATACATAGCTACATACATACATACATACTTACATAAATCCATACATACATACATACATACATACATGCATACATACATACATACATCATACATACATACATACATATTTACATACATACATAAATGCATACATACATACATACATACATCATACATACATACATAAATACATACATACATACATCATACATACATAAATACATACATACATCATACATACATACATACATACATAAATACATACATACATGCATACATACATCATAATACATACATACATAAATACATACATCCATACATACATACATATATATACATACATGCAGACATACATCATACATTCATAGATACATACATACATACATACATACATACATACATACATACATACATACATACATACAAAACATACATACACTATGTGAATGACAGATTATGGTTATGTAGAATGTGGAGACTCATTAGAATTGATAAATGAAGCCATCTATGAAAACTTACAGAAATTTAGTCGCGTGGTACAATGTAACATGGCGGAATGAATCATCTTAAACCTTAACATTAATACAGTTCAAACTGATATTCTGCAACATGCATTGAGATTAACATTAGATGAGGATTATGTTAAGGATATACTTGCATTTGTTCATCTAATCCTGTAGAATATTAATTTATCTTTGTCCTTACGCAACGACTGATACGCTACATATGTATGTATGAATACATATACATATGCATATACATATATGTATATGTATATATATATATATATATACATATGCATATACATATATGTATATGTATATATATATATATACATATATGTGTATGTATTCCTACATATACTTATACACACGTGCAGTCACACACACACGTACGCACGGTTGCTCACGGATACATAAAAGCACATATAATCGGGCCCTCATACACATTTATAATGTTTTTACTGCTGCATAGTAACATGTATGTGCACATATGTGCATATGCATGTGTGTGTGTGTGTGAGTGCGCTTTTCTTGGCTCATGTATGTTTCCTAGACTCATACAAAGATGCATCTATATACATACATGCATAGATTTACTACTACTACTACTACTACTACTACTACTACTTTCTGCTGCTGCCGCTACTACTTTTCGGTTTATTAGGTTCGATTTCTCGAATCGGTAGAATGTGGAAAAATGTTAGCCGACCAATGTTACCCGTTCAATATGTTCTGGTAAGAAGGCGGCGAGCTGGCAGAAACATTAGCACGCCAGACGAAATGCGTAGCCGTATTTCGTCTGCCGTTACGTTCGGAGTTCAAATTCCGCCGAGGTCGACTTTGCCTTTCATCCTTTCGGGGTAAATAGATTAAGTACCAGTTACGCACTGAAGTCGATATAATCCACTTAATCCGTTTTTCTGTCCTTGTTTGTCCCCTGTGTGTTTAGCCCCTTGTGAGTGGTAAAGAAATAGGTATTTCGTCTACCATTATGTTCTGAGTTCAAATTCCGCCGAGGCGACTTTGCCTTTCATCCTTTCGGGGTCGATAAATTAAGTACCAGTTACGCACTGGGGTCGATGTAATCGACTTAATCCCTTTGTCTGTCCTTATTTGTCCCCTCTATGTTTAGCCGCTTGTGGGCAATAAAAAACAAGAAGCGTTAGCACACCTGGCGAAAAGCTTAGATGTATTTCGTCTGTCATTACGTTCTGAATTCAAATTCCGCTGAGGTCGACTTTTGCTTTTCATCCTTTCGAGGTCGATAATTTTAGTACTAATGAAACACTCAGGTTGATGTAATCGACTCGTCCCCTCCCCTCAAATTTTAGGCCTTGTGCCTATAATAGAAAGGATTATTATTATTCTTATTAAATGAAGGTATCGAGCTGGCAGAATTATTAGCACGCCAGGCGAAATTCTTAGCGGTATTTCCTCTGCCGCTACTTTCTGAGTTCAAATTCCGCCAAGGTCGATTTGCCTTTCATCCTTTCGGGGTCGTTTAAATAAGTACCTCTTACGCACTGGGGTCGATATAATCGACTTAATCCGTTTGTCCTTGTTTGTCCTCTTTGTGTTTAGCCCCTTGTTGGTAGTAAAGAAATAGATATTTTGTCAATTTTATCAAAAGCGTATATTGTAGTTAAATGCTCGAAATACGAGACTAGAAAAACAGCCAACAACTGATGGAGGGTCGCTCTTTATGTTGTTTGTTGTTTCCCATTTGTGTCTTTCGATGTTCGAAAGAACAGTTCATGTTGCACGTACTCATGCTTCGTATTTTTTTGCTGTACACGTTTCGTGTCGTCCTGTGTCCTCATATGCATATATATACGTACTGATGTATGTACATATACATATGTATATGTGCACACCACACACACACACCACATATATATATATATATATATATATATATATATATATTATATATATATATAGATATATATATATATATATATATATATATATATATATATATATATATATATACATATATACATATATATGTATATACATATATATGTATAATGGTTTCTGTTTCTGTTTACCAAATCCACTCACAAAGTTTTGGTCGGCCTGAGACTATGGTAGAAGACAGTTGCTCAAGGTGCCGCGCAGTGGGACTGAACCCAGAAGCATGTGATTGAAAATCAAGCTTGTTGCCACACAGCCACTCCTGCACCTATTATAGAAACACATTTTGAAATTATTTCAGCAAATTTATCATGTTCTTACATTTATTCTTCGAACTTTTTGCACTCTGAGTTCAAACTCCGCCAAGATCTATTTTCATATGCCCAAGATCGATGGATTATATTACATATTTCTTTACGGCCCACTTCTTTAGTAGTAGTAGTAGTAGTAGTAGTAGTAGTAGTAGTTGTAGTAGTAGTAGTAGTAGCGTTTATAATCCAGTAATAAGATGAAGTATATAGCCTCCATAATGTATTGTAAACATTAGCACTTAGGCTGAGATAATTGACACTTCCGAGAAATATTTTTAAATAATTTGCCCATAAATTGTAATTATCTTTTTCATAAAATTCTTGTAATTACGAAAACATTTCTTTACCGGATACGTAGGTTGTCTGTGTATGATTGTGCGTATATACATCACACATCCATACGTATATATGTAAACATATAATATATATATGTGTGTGTGTTTGTGTGTGTATATATATATATGTATTACATATCTAAATATACGATATATACATATATATATATATATATATATATATATCTATCTATCTATCTATCTATCTATCTATAATCTATCTATCTATCTATCTTTTATCTATCTATCTATCTATCTATCTATATATATATATATTATATATATATATAAATATAGATATAGATATAGCTATCTATCTATCTATCTATTATCTATCTATATATATATATATATATATATATATATATTTATGATATGTTTTCATGATACGTATGTAATAATGCGTACATTTATAGATATATACATACATACATGCATACATACATACATACATACAAGCTAAACATATGCACTTACACAAATACTCCTCATATACTTATTATTATTAACATCTTTATCATCAAAATTATTATTACTTTTATTGTTGTTCTCGTTGTTATTGTCATTGTTGTGTTGGTGGTGGTGGTGGTGGTGGTGGTGGTGGTGGTGGATGTTTGTTTTTGTTTATCATCCTTGTTATTATCACTATTATTAGTTTTATTCTTATCAACCTCACAACACCATCATTATCATTGATATCTTAATCAGGATCATACAATAAAGATGCGACAGATTTCATGTGTGTGGGTGTTTGTACGTGTTATGTGGGGGTGCTGTGTGGGGAGAGGAGGTCTGTCTGTGTGTTTGTGTCTTTAAATGGATATCCATTATTTTGCACAAGGAGGGGAGAATGTTTTCTGTTGCCGATCTGCAGATCCTTACTGTAAAATGGAATAAAAGAAATGAATATATACCTAAGTACTGGGGTTCAATTCGGTTGACGAAAACCGCCATAAGGTGCTGCCATAGAGTGGCTATTATACAATAAGTGAAAATGTAAAAGTTTCCTTAAAAGTTTATCGGGGCTAACAATTTATAATGGAAAATATTTTATTCTAAAGATATATGCATGAATATATGTATGTATGTTAATACAGAGGTAATTTTATCTTGGGGCACTGTGTGATTGTTTATAAACAATATTGTTATGTTGTATGCAATATAACATCCTAGGTTTCTTAGCGTTTTGCCCCTTTAACTGGTAATTAACATCATGATTTAGAGTCGTCCCCTATCCAGCCTCATTTTATAGACAGATACTCTATATCCAATTGACTACTCCTAATGTCTTATTTCCTCCCTGAGGAAAAGGATACATAGGATAATATTTCTGACCATACCTAGCAATGAGCCATCAACTCACTCTTGTCCTTTATTCTAAACAGACACAGTCTTAGATTTAGTAGCTGATAAAGAGATAAAGAAATTAGAAATGAATCACAATCCTTTACAAGCTATGACCCCAATGAGCTTCATGCGATACTTGGAAGTGTAGTCTATTCTTAGCTACAATAGCAACAACATGAATTTCTTCTATCTTCTTGCTCTGTTAAAGTATTTGAGAAAAATTATATTAATGTGTCCAACTTTTTACTCTTTTACTTATTTCAGTCATTTGACTGCGGCCATGCTGGAGCACCGCCTTTAGTCGAGCAAATCAACCCCGGGACTTATTCTTTGGAAGCTCAGTACTTATTCTATCGGTCTCTTTTGCCGAACCGCTAAGGGACGGGGACGTAAACACACCAGCATCGGTTGTCAAGCAATGCTAGTGGGACAAACACAGACATACAACACACACACGCATACATATATATAATACATATATACGACAGGCTTCTTTCAGTTTCTGTCTACCATATCCACTCACAAGGCATTGGTCGGCCCGGGGCTATAGCAGAAGACACTTGCCCAAGATACCACGCAGTGGGACTGAACCCGGAACCATGTGGTTGGTTAGCAAGCTACTTACCACACAGCCACTCTTGCGCCTGGTTAAAATTCTATTTATTTATTTGTGCAGTTGATGATGGCACTGCATTTAAACTGATGTAATAATTGATTTGTTCCAATAAATGGAGCCGCTTGAAACAGTCGTACTGCATCACTTCTTGATATCCTATTGTTTATTTTGATTATATATATACACCAAATATTAATATTTGGTTTGATTTCATTACTACAACAAATGCGACTCGACTTGGAGCATATACATACATATATATATATTAATAGTAATGGTAAGACAACAAAATAATGAATCTAATATAATATGCGACAATTATTAGGTTGCCATAATAAGACTCCGAGTTTCCACACTGACATCCGATACTCGGAGTCTTATATTTTGGAAACCTAATAATTGTCACATATTATATTACAGAGACACACACACACACATATATACATATAATATATATATATACTCTTTTACTTGCTTCAGTCATTTAAATGTGGCCATGCTGGAGCACCGCCTTTAGTCGAGCAAATCGACCCCAGGACTTATTCTTTGTAAGCCTAGTACTTATTCTATCGGTCCCTTTTGCCGAACCGCTAAGTTATCGGGACGTAAACACACCAGCATCGGTTGTCAAGCGATGTTGGGGGGAAAAAAACAGACACACAAAAACACACACCCATATATATACATATACATGTATACAACGGACTTCTTTCAGTTTCCGTCTATCAAATCCACTCCCAAGGCTTTGGTTGGCCCGAGGCTATACAAGAAGACACTTGCCCAAGGTGCAACGCAGTGGGACTGAACCCGGAACTATGTGGTTGGTAAGCAAACATATATATATATATATATATATATATATATACATACATACATGTATCCATTTCTGAAGATACTCTGACACCGATTTGGATTATATATATATATATATATATATATATATATACATAGGGGAGGAACTGAATTACCAGTACGCCACGATGATGAGGGTACGATTAATTCAATTACACCGATGTGTGCTTGCGACTGTTATTTGAAACTGTTACCATTAAAATACAATTTTTTATAAAGACTGACGAGAATTTATCACCGGCGATGCAACATTGAGAATAGATAGATAGATAGATAGATAGATAGATAGATAGATAGATAGATAGATAGATAGATAGATAGATAGATAGATAGATAGATAGATAGATAGATAGATAGATAGATAGATATAGGGGCGTACGGAAAAAAATTAACAAAAGTGCAAAAAATGCCAGAAGCACAAATAGACAGACAGTCTGTGTGACTAAAGAAAATTAGGAGAAACAAACATTATACAATGAAAAAAAATTGGAAAGCAATAGCCAAAAGTATGTTACACAGAATGAATTACGATAAGAAAAAGAGAAAAAGGAATTGATGGAGAAGAAGAGAGAAAGAAATAAAGAAAGAAAGAGGAAGGGGATTACAAATGAAGAAGTAAATCGAAAATAAAAAAGATAGGAATATTGACAGAAAAAAAAGACTCAGCGAATGAAAGTTTATATAAACATAAAATTAAAAGAAAAAATTGGAAACAGAAACAGAAAAATTTTTTTAATAAAATACAGTTTATAAGTTGTTCTTTTTTTCTTTCTATTTTAAAGGTGAATAAAGATCAATAAAAACAGTGCCATCTGTCGGTAGAAAGAAAGAATCGTTATTACTGTTCAATATCTGTGGGAGCAGCAATTCTAAGTTTATTATAGAAAAATATTTTGAAATTATTTCAGTAAATCGTTTTGTTTTTTTGTATCGGAAAAACTTTGGGATTTTTTTTCCGATTTGCTTTTTGGGCCTTTTTTTTTCTCTTTCAGTAATAAAAACTCCTCGGATTTTATTTCGCGTCTGATAGCGAGATGTTAGTAACCATCGCTGTTTTACATGGCCGCTTATGTCGTTGTTTTCGGCTTCGTCTTTGCCGCTGGTATCATTGTCGTTGTTGCTATACCGTTGTTGACACTGGTGATAGTGACGATGATGACGGTGGTGGTAGTGGTGGTGGATGGAGGTGGTGGTGATGGCAGTGATGGTGGTGGTGGTGGTGGTGATGATGGTGTTGGTGGTGGTGGTGATGGTGGTGGTGGTGGTGGTGGTGGTGATGATGGTAGTGGTTTTGGTGGTGGTGGTGGTGGTGGTGGAAATGATGGTGATGGTGGAGGTGGTGGTGGTAGTGGTGGTAGTGGTAATGTTTTGTCGTTCTACAACTATATAAGGAACAATAATGATGATGATAATGATTATGACGATACTGAATATGACGACGATGGTGGTGATGGTGGTGGCGGTGGGGGGTTGATGTGGGGGTGGGGTGAGGGTGGTAATAATCATAATAACGATGATTGTGGTTGTTGCAGTGGTGGTGGTGAGGAGGAGGAGGAGGAATAGGCGGGGCAAGAGGAGCAGCAGGAAGAGCAGGAGCAGGAGAAAAATGATGATGATGATGATGATGATGATGATGATGGAGTGGTGTTGGTTGTAGTAATGATAATGATGATAATGGTGACGTTAATGATGATGGTGATGATGAAGATGATAGTAGCTGTGATGATGATGTTGATGATGATTATGACGATGACGACGACGACGACGATGATAATGATGGTGGCCGTGATGACGATGATGATGACGACGACGAGGAATGTGATGATGGTGGCCGTGTTGATGATAGAAATGGTAGAGTTGGTGGTGGCGATTGCCTTATGCCAGTGGTTCTGTTAACGATGCTAATGCCAAAGATGTCGGCGGTGACGTCATGGATGACGGGGTTGTTTAAATTTTTTCATGAATTATTTGTTTCGCTATTAATTTTGTTTTATTTTTATTGTCATCAGCCATTATTGTTTCCGTTGAGTTGGTTCATATTGTTGTTCTTGCTGTTGTTGTTAGATATTGTTTTTACAGATGTCGCTTCAGAAGTGTACGTTTACGTCAATAATGTTGCTCACGAAATTGGTGATGAGAATCATCGCCGTGGCTGATGACAACGTCGACGACGATGTCGATGATGATGGCGATGATGATGATGGTGGCAGCAATGAGGGTGATGACGAGGACGAGTACCGCTATGGAAACAGCCTATGATGGTGCTTATGATGATGATGGTGATGACGACGGCAGCAAAAATAGTAATCTGGATGACGGCGACGGCGACGGCAGCGGCAACAGCTGCGGCAACCATGATGATAATGTCTACTCGACGACCACAATGTTGATGATGATGATGATGATGATGATGATGATGATGATGATGATGATGATGATGATGGTGGTGGTGGTGGTGGTAGTGGTGGTGGCTTTTGTGGTGGTGATAAGGAGGAGAAGAAGAAGGAGAAGGCGAAGACGAAGACGAGAAGAAAAAGAAGAAGACCAGAAGGAGGAGATTTGTGATGATGACGACAACGACGTTTGATGATGATGGTGCTTGATGATTATTGATACTGGTGGTGATGATGGTAATGCTGCTGCTGATGATGGTGGTGATGATGATGATGATGATGATGATATGCCGATGATGATATTAATGGTGTTCATTATTTATATTTGACGGATATTTGTCCTCATCTTGTTTGTTGTTAACCAAACGTTTCGCTTGATATACTCTCAAGGCTTCATCAGGTGTCTTGGGTAAATTTCGATCCTGGGTTCTCATTCCTAAGATATCGATGTTGTTGTTGTTGTTGTTGTTATTATTATTATTATTATTATTATTATTATTATTATTATTATTATTATTATCATTATTATTGTCATCATCATTATTATTATTATTATTATTATTATTATTATTATTATTATTATTATTATTATTATTATGATTATTATTATTATTATTATTATTATTCAGGTCACTGCCGAGAATCGAACTCGGAATCCTGGGGTTAGTAGCCCGCGCTCTTATCCACTACGCCATATGCCCATGGGCATATTAATGGTGTTGATGAAGTCGGAGGAGGAAGATATTGATGATGATGATGATGATGATGATGAGGAGGAGGAGGAGGAGGAGGATAATGATGATGATGATGATGACCATAATGAAGACGATGAGAACGACAGCAATGACGGCGATGATGATGATGATGATGACGACGACGACGATGATGATGATGATTATAGTGGTGGTGGTGGTCAAGATTATAACGCGTTGATGACAAAGGCAACTTTACATTCTTCTAACTCTTATCATTAGTCTCTCATTCGTTTCGTTCCGTCGCACTTTATTCATTTCTTTTCCTTATTCTTTAAAATTATTATGAACGAAGAAACTATTATTTGTCTCGTCGTCGTCATTGTTATTATTTCTGTTGTGTCGTTATGTTCTTGTTATTGATGTTAACGTGAATCTATTAAAGTCACTTCATTTATTATTTGTCTTTCTTTTTTGTTTTTTCTTCATATTATTATTCGTTTTTTTTTTCATATCATTCTTCGCTAATTTTATCATAATTACTATCGCCGCCGCCGCCGCCACCACCACCACCATCATCATTATCATCATCGACATCATCGTCGTCGTTATTATTGTTGTATTTCATCCCCTGTGGAGGTGTAATGGCCCAGTAGTTAGGGCAGCGGACTCGCGGTCATAGGATCGCGGTTTCGATTCCCAGGCCAGGCGTTTTGAGTGTTTATTGAGCGAAAACACAGAAAGCTCCACGAGGCTCCAGCCGGTGATGGTGGCGAATCCTGCTGTACTCCTTCACCACAACTTTCTCTCACTCTTTCTTCCTGTTTCTGTTGTACCTGTATTTCAAAGAGCCGGTTTTGTCACACTCTGTGTCACACTGAATCTCCCCCGAGAACTACGCTAAGGGTACACATGTCTGTGGAGTGCTCAGCCACTTGCATGTTAATTTCACGAGCAAGCAGTCCCATTGACAGGATCAACTGGGGCCCTCGTCGTCGTAACTGGCGGAGTGCTGTATTAATTTCATCCCCTGATATCGTCCTCAATATATAAGGCCCTTGTGGCCAATAAAAAAATCTTTTAGCGCAATTGGAGCAAGTACGTGTGATGGGGTAAGTTGCTTACATCGACCTCATTGCTTGCGATGGTTTATTTTAACCCATCCACACTTCATTTAATCGACTGTTATTCATTATTATTTTCTTTGTTTCTTTTTCTTACACGGCAACATAAATCGGTCTCTTTAAACCCTTCATAGGCCTATTGAAGTCGACAAAATTAAGCAAATATTTCCTTCCAACTTCACAGAACAGTACACGGTATTTCATGAGAAAATTTACAGAGAAAATTACGAAGCTCAAATTTTATCTGGATATTAGCAGATTACGAAGTCCGAGACTGATCCAGCCAGTGTTTAAGAACCTTAATATGAGAGAGAGAAAATGGTCAAACCATTAGAGGACTGGATTTGATTATCTCACAAATTGCTTTCCTTATATTTCCGGTTATTTAGGCAATGGCAGAAGTAGATGAAAAGAGTTCCAACTGGATCTGTTCAAAGAGGAATAAAAGTGAATTTGAAGAAACATAATTTACACCAACAGTCAATCGATAGCTCAGACTGCACTGGTTAGAATATCGGAGGTACCTTGTTTCTGGGGTACCTTAACTATCCAGAAGGGTTGCAATGTAGACAGCAGCACAGAATGTGGCAGCAGAGTTGTACCAGGAATTATGAACCGGATGCGGCCCGGCCTCCTTAGAGTGCAAACAGGAAGGACCTAAACACTTACATGAAGAATGGACTTCTTCTCTGAAGAATTTCTACTGTTCAGCGCCCTCTAGTGCAGCGCTTCTTTAACTTTTTTCATTCATGACTCCATTATTCATCACGACATTTTTCGCGCCTACGGGTATTAAATATGAAATAAAACATACAAATAAACACATAAATACTTTATTTTTTTTGCTGAACAATAAACATTTGAAAAAAGTTGTTATGTTATTTGTCAAAATATAAGCTGTTTTGTGATTTGTTTTAAGTACAAAAATAAACCAAAGTAAAAAAAAAAAAACCCAAACCACTCAGAGAGAGATAGCAAAACTCCGCCAATGCAAGACCAACGTCGTCTCAACGATTAGCCAGAGATGATTGTTAAAATGAGAATATCTGAAATAAACTCGACTGCTCTTACAAACGAGAATATCAAAAATGAATCCGACCTCTCTCAAAAGTTAAGAAGTAAAAAACAGGGAAAATAAATCGGAATACTTGCCCGGTACCGGATCGATCCCCAAATCTAATCAGGTCGTGCCAGTCACGAGGCTACACATCCAACATCCCTGAAAGCTTCATCCGAATCCATCCAGCTGTTCTTGGGATATCTTGTCCACGGACAAACAAACAAACAAACACGACTGAAAGCAATACCTCCGCCTTCGCTAAGGCGGAGGTAATAAATCAAAGTGAAAACCATTGTGGCGGATGTGTTTGTTTTTGCTGCATAACAAATTAAACCTTGGTGTAATATTTGACACTGCTGGACGTAAAGCATCTAAGTTTTTAGCATTGAACGATATTTGGTTTTAATAATGGTTAAAGCCGAACAAATCGTTTCGCATAAGTATGTGGTGCTAAATTACAAAAGAACATTTAGTTCTATTTCAGAAATAACATATAAACTGAAATTTGTGAAATAACATATAAATCGAAATTCAAGTGTTTGAATTTAATTTTCGCGACCCCATTTGGAGCCTCGACCCATAAAATAAGAATTAGCAATTCCTCCCATTCCTCGGAACTTTCCACTCCCAATCCTCGGAACTTTCTAGTGCGCACCTCAAGAGATAAATACACGACAGCAAACGTAAGCATACGTCAAGGGGTTAATCCAGTGCATCAGTTTTCTATCGACTCCAATGTACTTCATTCTTGCGTCCTAAGACTCATAAAGCCGGCACATGGTTTCCGTGGCATACAAGCGTAAACGAGATCACAATCTTCCCCTTAAACGAGACACCGATCTGTTGCTAGTTTCGAGGCCAACAATTTTGAGGGGAGACATCATGCCCATTACATTAATTCCTAGAACTTGCCTAGTAATTTATTTTCTCGACCCCGAGTGAATGGAAGACTAAGTTGACCTCTGCGGGATTTGAAATCAGAGCTTAAAAAGCCAACCACATGTTTGCCGGTTCAGTCTTATTGCATGGCACCTTCTGCTATAGCCTCGGACCAACCAACTCTTTACGAGTGGATTTGTAAAACGGAAACTCAAAGCAAGCCCGTTGTGTGTGTATGTTTGTGTGTGTGTGTGTGTGTGTGTGTGTGTGTGTGTGTGTGCATGTTTGCGTCAATGTATGTGTCTGTGTGTCTGTTTGCCTATGTGGTGTGTGTATAAGTATGTGTTCGGGTGGGTGTTTGTGTGTGTGTGTGCCCGTGTGTTTGTATGCGCGTGTGTGTATTGGCGTGTTTACGTCCCTATGACATTGGCGGTTTATACGCCATGGAGACCAGGAAACCGGCATGACTTGAGAAGATAACTTTGCCTTTACCTTTTGACTATACTACATACGTAGCTCTATACAAACATATACCACACTACATACCCCTGCTCTACATTGATACACACTACACTACCATCTAATAGAGCCCGAGAGAATAAGAGATAGGCTTTTTGAAAATAAGTGCTGGAGTCGACTTGTTTGAGAAAATCTCTTCAGCGCAATGCCCCAACATGGCCGCAGTCTAGTGGCTGAAACGAGTACAAGATGAAAGATAAAAGACAACCGGATGGAATGACATTAAATATTTTATCTTAGCGCTCTCTCCATCCACCGCTTGGACTCCAGTGTTGAACAGTTTTAAAAGCGGTTCACTTTATGAAGATCTGCCTGAAGGCAGGATAGTGCATTTACAGTTTTCTTTTTTAAGAATGTCATCAAAATGATGCAGGAATTGTATAAAACTGTCTCTGTCAGAACGAAAGTAATTCCTGTTGGAATTTAAGAAATTGTTTGTTAACCACTAAGTTAGTTATTCTTCTCTCTCCTCACACCTTCCGAATACGTTATAGAAATTCTGTGAGATAGGGCGATAATTAACTGATTTTGAATGAAATATTCGTAGGGATATTATCTCCATGAAGGACATTATCATATCAATTAATCTTTTCGAAGATTTAAGTTACCCTATTATAGAAAGATTTCATCATGCTTATCCCTTTCAATAACTCATTGGTCCTGTTTAATCATTTAGTCGCAAGAGGCCTTCCAGCAAACTCACACTAAATAAGAACGGCTTGTAAACGTAATCTTCTCTTCGTTGACCGGCTGAAGAAAACAACAAAAGATTTATAAAATCATGTGAAGTCACGCTGCTTAATAAAATATTTACCAGAATTGTTTTATATAGAATAAGTCTTGATTTAGGCATCCGTTTCATTTCTACTTCGTACATAATTCTGGTCAACAAAATGAAACTTTTTATAATAATCAGAGTTGCTGATTGACTTTTCTGGGTTAATTTTGGCTGCTGATTATGAATCTGAAGTCCGATTTCCTCTATCAGGTCACATTTTCATGTTAAGGATACCTGCCGTTTTAACTTATAGGATACGTAAAGCATGTCTATATAAAGTATATTGAATAGAAGAAACGATAATTTCATGGCTTTTTAGTGTACAAAATTAAAAGTTAGAATACATTCAAATGCATAACAACTTAAAATCTTTGGGATTTGGACTTTCTATGGTGTTTTGTCTCTGGTTCATCCCTGTATAACATCCAACAGTAGTCAGTTAACATTCCAAAATCCTTGATTTCGTTGTTCCATCGATGCGATACCTTGATGAAAGCGTTACCCTTGCTCATTAGACACCGATCCAAGGTTCTCTGCAAAAAAAGTCCAGATGTGAATCAAGGAAATGGACTTTTAGTGACATCCGACAGCCCATTGCAGCGTAGAAGACTAGAAGACATTTCACTCCATTTCTAAACTCTAGAGATCTCTTGTTGCCTAGAAAATTTTCACAGAGCCATTTGAAGGATTCGCAGGCTTTAAGCTCAATCTCATCCAGTGCTGAGAGGAAGTGGTTGTCCTTCAGGAGTTCTTGAATACGCTTTCTTTCAGTTTTGCCTCTGTGATTTTGGGGAATTTGGCCTTCACATATTCAAAAGCTTTTGAGCCTTTCCTGGCAAGTGTCTTCACGAATTGTTTCATGAAGCCAAGCTTTATGTGAAGAGGGGGAAGAAGAACATTTTCTGGGTTTAAAAGTGATTTACTCTGGACGCTAGAAACTCCCGGCTCATATGATTTTCGCAATTGCCGTTGTGTAGTAGTACTGCCTCGAGGCTTCTCTTAGATGAATCACTGAATAAGCGCCATCCAGCTGGAACATGCTCTTGGAACAAAAAGCGAAATAACTCATCCGTGTTATTACTGAAACAAAGTGGTCCTTCAACAGAGAAGCATGAAGTCAGATCCCTATTTCTCTTCCTGAAATGAGTAATACAAACATCTTTCTTAAGCACTTTTCTTGTCGGCGAGATGGTAATAGTTCAGCTTTATCCTTCGACAATGACAAGTCTCAAACTAAATCATTTAACTCTCCCTGAGAAAATTTCTGTGATACGTCTTCATTGTTAATCGTGAAATCCGCATCCACCTTGGTTTGTTCCACAGCAGTAGTATTTCCTTCAGGAAATACATCTTCGTCTGACATCTGAATGCCATTTTCTGGTATTGGAATAGGAAGATCATCATCGTTGTTTGGTACTGGTCTTCTTGTTAATTCCAAGTTGGGATACACAATTTTATGCTTGGCCTTTACATTAAACCCGCATACATTAACGTTGCAGAAATAACAGTCCATGAAACGATCCTTTGGCTCTCTCCATATCACAGGTATTGCAAACGGCATTGCTCTCTTCTTATTATTTAGCCAATCCATTAGTCCATCGGAACAAGCTGAGAAGATGATGTACGGGTCCCAACTCTTATCTTGATCCCCGAGAGAGCAGCCAAAGTATAACAGGTAGATCTTGATTTCAATTGTGATGGTACGTTGCTGAGCTTTGGAGGTAAATGAACCACAGACATGACAAAATATATCAAGACAGTTCTTGCAATGCCTTGACATCCTGAGTAGAATTTGATGATGATGATTACTTGGCACCTTAAACAGAAAGTCAAATTTATGAAAAGAAAAGATTATGAAAACATAAAATTACAAAATAAATACAATTATTTATAAAACAGAAGTCAAAATTTACCTGTATGACGTTTACGTGTAGTGATACTGCTGATGGGAGTTATATACCTCTCTTATCAGAAAACCTTGCCCGATAGAAGGAAACCGATTGCATTTTTGAAATCTGCGGAAAAAACTACATACAAAACATCATATAATATCCCTGATGAAAATTGGCTGTTGACCAGTGTAATCGTTGCCACGGATGGGAAATCGTTACGTATTCCTTGGAATGCTTTCGAACAAACTTGCATCGGCTTTCTATAACTTATATGTTCATGACTGACTTGTCTGTGTCTTCAGGGCCTGCCTATATGGTGTGTGTGTGTGTGTGTGTGTGTGTGTGTGTGCACGCACGAGTAAGAGCAGATAAGCACCAGAAATTTTTACAATCGACTCCAAACATATCACACCAGACGTGTGGTTGTGTGCATATATTAAAAATTTAGATTTCATATTTCATATAAACTGTTATAGATAAACACACGCGCACATCAATACGTACATTAATATATAGAGTCAAACATGTTCTTATATACACACACATACACATGCATATAATATATATATATAATGTGTGTGGCTTTGTGTGAATGCATATATTGTGTGTGTTTATGTGCATATATATATATATATGTGTGCGTATATGTACATATATATGTGTATGTGTGTATGCACCGCACGCATTCTTAAGAGTTTTATCTCATTAACGATGCCCTTTTCACTTTATTTTATATTCTATCTACCACATATTTTCTTCTCTCTTTCTATAGATGTGATATCTTTCTTATTTTTCATTGCTTTCTTCTTTCGCAAAACAAAAGAATTAATATGGAAACGTATTGCTTAGATTTTTTTCAATGCCATACAGGGAGTTCCGTTACGTCTTATCGTTAAAACAATGAAATAAAAAGCTAAACAAATTTTTTTCATTACGATTATTATTTTTTATTATTATTTTTTTGTTTTTGTTTTTTTGCATTTCTGCTGCTATTTTCAGGTCGCTGATATTTTTTCTATAAGAGGACATGTGATTAAAAATTATAAAGCCATTAATAGAAGATAGAAATATAAAAGAAAAAGCAAGTAAACAGTATAATATTGGAATTTTTAAAAAATGTTTTCACGATAACTGATAACAACAAAATACAAAATAATCGCTCATTTTTTGTTGATTTTGTTGATTTTTTCGTATTTTTTGCAACATTTATTTTTCCCTTCTCTCTCATTCTCTCTCTCTCCCTCTCTCTCTCTCTCTCTCTCTCTCTCTCTCTCTGTATATATATATATTATATATATATATATATTATATATATATATATATACACTTACATGTATGCATGTGTGTATGCATAGTTATATATCCGATTATATTATATAAATATTTATGTATATATGTATATATATATATATATATGTATATAATATATATATAATATATATATATATATATATATATTATATATATATTATATATATATATATATATATTATATATATATATATATTATATATATATATACATACATACAAGAGATGTATAGATACATATTTACATATATATATTTATTTGTGTATGTGTGTGTGTGTGTTCGTGTACATATGTATATATATATATTGATATACCGATATATATGAATATTTATTCATGTGTGTATGCATGTTTAAGCATATATGTGTATGTTTATACATACATATATATATACATACACACACACACATATATATATATATACATATATACATATGTATATATGTATAGGCATATATTTAAGTTTATGTGTGCATGTGTGTAAATGTTATAGTGTCCTCTCATATTCTTTGAATTCTTCCCATAAAATATGGCATTGTTTTCAAAGACACAAAACACCATCATAGAAATTCATATAACAACAGCTAACTGCTTGTTGAATTTCAGAAAAATCTTGCATATTTTCATTGGTCTGTTCACAGAATTTATGTTTATGTATAAATACTGTTCAGCTAATCTGGACAATTACAGCATTTGCAGGCGTTTATGAGTATATTTTTTTTTGGGGGGGGGGCGAAATCAAATTTAATATATGTCATCATATACTTAGTGAAAGATATTTTAAAGAGTTTTTGTGGTGTGCAATCTATGCTTGTATATACAATATTGTTACAGTGTACTGGATGAAATTATAAAACCATAAATTTAACATAAATATATGATGTTACAGAAGAACTGCATTTTTATTTTATTTTCTTTCACGTCGACTTTATAGTTGTTTATACTGTGCTCGAAAGTATTGTTTTACAGGTTTAAACCTCATATTTCTGGCTATGATGCTTTGTGTTACCGCGATCGACCACCAGGCTCTTCACCATCGCTATGATTTTGCTGTAATCCACTCGTTGCTAATATCAGTTATGCAGGTGAAAGTTGAACATTCTATTCATCTTCCATTTGCCAATTCATCTTACATTCTATTCATCTTACATTCCGATGTAATTGCCAACGTACTCCAAGCAATTTTTTTTGTGGGTTGACTAAGAGTCCGTAACACATAGGCTTCTTTTCAATATTTCATTATTAATAAATCTTTTTGAGCCTAGCAGACTCACTAGATTGTGATGCTCGGTTTCCGTTCCATAAAACAAGTCTTATATGCTGCTTCATACGGTACTTAATTATTTGCTACCGTCCCTGCGTGCATCATACATTATAACAAGAAGGAAAATTTAACTATAGGTATGTCTGTGTGCGTGTCTGTGTGCATGTGTATATGTGTGTGTATTCGTGTCTGGGTGTGTTTGAGTGTGCGTGTGTGTGTATGTGTGTGTGTGTGCATGCGTGTGTGTAAGTATAGTAAAACAGAAAGCCAGCAAATTTTTGGTATCGTTTATTCCGGATTATATATGTTTCTTTACTATAGATGCACATGTAGAATAACATTATTAGTTTAATTTTCTTATCTGACGAATTGCTAATCTGAGATACCTTACGTGTATACGTATGTAACTCCTATTGGTAAAGAAACAACACGGAATAAATAACAGCAAATATTTTCAATTTTTTGTTTGTTTAAATTTGTAATTAATCTATAGTAAATATTTTCCAGTATTTCGTAGTATGTTCCAGTATTTTGAAGTCTCATATAAATCATAACATCTACAATTGGGTGGACTGCGACAGCGTAAATAATAAAATGTTTTGCTCAAGAGCAAAATGCACCGGCCGCTCAGAGAATCGAAAATATAAAGATTTGCTGATTGAAATCGAAAAATGCGACAAGACGGTTGCAATACCAGTGATTGTAGGAGCACTTGGAATGATCAAAATGGGAACTGAAAATTATTTGAGGATAATACCTGGTTTACCATCCATACAGGAACTGCAAAAGATTGTCTTAACTGGCGTGTCTTGAGAAGAGCATTGTTCCGGTGAATTTTTTTACCTTTTTCTCGTTATTTTCTTTGTTTTTTTCTTTTTTTCATTTTTTCATTTTTTATTAACATGTTAATTTCGTATAAGACATTAATAGTCGTCAGTAATGCTTACACCTACTTTTTTCTGTCACATGACAAGTTGGTGTGTTTATTTTAATGATTTACTAATGTATACAGTGCGTTTCTCTGTCATAGATATCTTGGAAGACATTCGGCAAGAAATCGAAAGAAAATTGAAAGAAAAGGATAATGATAAAAATGATGATAATAATAATAATAATAATAATAATAATAATAATAATAATATAATAATAATAATACCTAAGGATAGTACACACTACAGAAGCATGAAGGTACACTAGAGAGTGAAGCAGAAAGTCGCATGCAAATATCAAGGCAAAACTTTTCATAACATCATGAGATGAGTAGGATATTAATGCAGTTTTTATCTGTGTTACATTTTGATTTACCTTCGTGAAAGTTTACAAAGAGATTGAGGACAGTAGAGGACGATATAATTCAATACGATATGGGCTGCATAAAATACGTGTAAATAGTAAAATAACAGAGAGAAAGAAACAAAACTTCAAACAAAAAATAATTTCCAAAAGTATGCCCTTCAGAGGGTTCCTTATGGAAACCCACATCAACACGGTAGCCTAGACCTGTAGGGCAACTATTCTCTCCCTCCCTCACCTCCACGCACAGTCTAAAGGCGGGTGCAAGAAGCAAGTCCGTTTACATGCTGCATCCTTGCCATTCTTATTAACCTTTCAACAAATTTTCTAGACGGTAGCACTTATCTCTCTACCCGCACAATTCTGTTCAGATGAAATTTGAAACAATTAATGAGATCTTGTCCAAAGTGGAACATATTTGTCGCCAGACGCCTTGTCATGTCCAGGGTATAAGTGCTAACATGACTGTAGCTGTAAAGGAGTGCACTGAAGTGTTAACTGATAGAAAAGTGTTGTGAACGCGAGCAAGATTCTGTGATGGTATTTAATAATTAAAGGAATTTATGTGATTTCTTCATAAAAACAGACCCTATTATAGAAACAGTAACACGACATTTCAATTCAAAGGGAGAAATAGTGTAAAATCATTCATTTCATTACCATAGGAAAATATATTGATTACCAAAAAAATAGAGAAATTTGAGATATGTCAGAACCTAGCCTGCGAGATGAGAGATTGTGGAGTTCAAATGTCTTAATTGTTCCTGCAATAATTGGTGCAAGTGACAAAGCACCAAAACTTATCAAAAATGCTAGGGGACATTGGATTCAACTTGTAGACATTGCATTGTCGACTTGTAGAAAAGTGCAAG
>NC_043002.1:59448224-59450724 GCF_006345805.1 Octopus sinensis | reverse complement strand
TATCCTCTGATACGAACAACTTATAGCATCAGAGAGAGGTGTATCTACGGAGAACTGATCCGAAACCTGCAGCTCTTCTATTCTCATTACAAACTTACATTTATACAGATCATTGCTGCAGTCGGAAATGTTATTAAATGTATTTGTGACGATCTGAAGAAGCTAAGATTTTCAAACAAAAAATAGACAGGCTAACACGAACTTTACAGATACAAATCTGTAAGTGGAACACTAAATAAAATAAAATAAAAAATGCAAAACTTCCATAAAACTCGATATGTAACAATTATCGTTGTTGCTATCCAGCCTCCAATCATAAACCTTCTGTTTCTTTGTTAGAAACCAGTTACCTCCTTTCAGAAAGAATACTAGTTCACACCATGAAGACCAACACGAGTAGATAAACATATAAAGACATATGTACAAAGATACACACACATGTACATGCATATAGTCAAAGATACATACATATAGACATGGATACATACATATAGACATGGATACGTGTATGAAATTACACTTATGCACGAAGATACATACATAAACACACACACACACACACACACACACACATATATATATATATATATACATACATACACATATGCACAACGATAGGTACGTACATATATAGACACATTTACAAAGACACACACATCTATAAATATCTATATATATATATATATATATATATATATATATATAGACATAAATACAACTATAAATACATATACACCAATATACATACATCAACAAATACATATACAGAAAGATGTATACATATATAAATATATATAACTCAATATATATATATATATATATACATACATAAATAAATACGTATATACGAAAATACAGGTATATATAAATACATAAACAAAAAGACACATACATATATAAACAAACGTATGCAAAAATTCATACATAAATGCTTGCGTATATCCACCAACAGACTCCTACATGCTGTGCAATATTGTCATTTAAACTATTTTTTAATCTTTTTCAAATTGCATTTCTTCACTCGAGCTCACCATATTTGTTTTCATCGCTACTTTCATAATTTTTGTCTTTGTCACTATCTCTGCTGTTCGCTTTTTTGCTGTTCTTGCTATTATTAATATTATTCTGTTTTGTCTTCTGGTTAGTATTAGTTCAGGAATTGGTGCAAAACTTTATATTTCTATTTTGTCTCCTATCCTACATCTCGTGATTCACATTCTTATTCATTTGCTTTTTATCTTTTGCGATTCTGATATTGTCTTTAGCTTGCTTCTTCCTCTCTATTTTTCTCTGTATTTTTCCAATGTTTTCTTAAGATGTTTGATCATACCACCAATGTTAATCGCTAACGCTGCTTTCCTCAGAAACAAAGTTGTGTCGTGTATGTGTGCTCACATTTCGTATATGCATTTATGTTCGTTTATAAGTATATATGTAGGTACGTATATATATTATACGTACACCCCACACATATATAACCATATATATATATATACAAACATGTATATATACACATGTGTGTATATATATGCTTAGATATAGGCATATATATGTAAATATATATATATGCATGTATGTATATATGTATGTATGTAGGCATATAAGTATTATGTAAGTATATTTGTGTGCGTGTGTGGTTGAGTCAACTGGTTTTTTTAAACTCACAATTCCATTCACAGTTGTTGAGTGCTACTTTTTACGTTTCATCACCTATGTATATATATGAGTGTGTGTGTGTGTGGTGTTTGTATACGTACGAATATATAATATATATATATATATATTATATATATATATATATATACACTCACACACACATATATATATATATATATAATATATATATATATATATATACATACACACACACCTACGCACACATGCGTGTCTACAACCATACAGACGTAGATTCACGTAGAAAGAAATCTCGCACAGCCATTTTATCATTATTGTTTTTATTAGTTTTTATTACACCTTCACGTCCAAAAAGTAATTGTCTTCTCCTGTTTAACTACTCTTGCCACCAATTCCGTGATACCTTTCATTGTTTTCTTTTCAATACTCTTTTATTTTGTTTCGTTTCTCTTTCTATCTCTGAACACTGGCGCCATCTGCAGGTTTCATTAAGGAACAAATCCTAGATGTTATCATTTCACAGTTCCATGTGGTTTCTTTAGAAATGTTTATGTTTGCATTGGTTTTTGTTAGTTTTCGATGTGATAAAATTTGGGGGTTTTATGCGTAGTATTTGAGTAAGTAAGCGTTTGTTGTTATTTACCTGTATTTTTAAAACTTGTTTCTCTTGCAAGGTACACTATAATGTTCCAATCTCCACACATAATACGCATGCGTGAAATATTGTCAAGTTCTCCATCTCGCACGCGCTGCCTTTCTTTCTGTCTCTCTACGTGTGTATATGTATATATGTATATATGTATATATGTATATATGTATATATGTATATATATATATATATATATATAATATATATATATATATA
>NC_043002.1:59415724-59443224 GCF_006345805.1 Octopus sinensis | reverse complement strand
GTTAATCAATTATATTGAGTCTTTAATGAAGGAAACATGGCGACCAGGAGGAGACAGGGCGTGTCATTGACGACATCGCTAATTGCGATGATGGAATCCACAGAGCAGCAAGTGAAAGTGATCAAACCTGTCATCAATTGATCGATTAGTTAATTGGTTAAGTGGTTAACCGCCTGACTAACCATAATAAAAAAGAAAACACAATCAGTGCGTGTGTTATTGGTTTAATGACCCACTCGCGATACAATAAAATGCCTTTCAGCACGCGCTTTCACATCAACGGTGTTTTAAACTATATACATATAGACATACATATATATGTATGTATGTATGATGTAGTATGTATGTATGTATATATATATATATATATTTATATATATATATATGTATATATATAAATACATATATATATATTATATATGTATGTATGTATGTATGTATGTATGTTTGTATGTATATATATATATATATATGTTATATATATATATATACAGTAAATCTCCATATATATGCACATATGCACACATGTGTATAATTTTGGATATATATATATGTATGTATGTATATACATATGTATGTATGTATGTATATATATATATATAAACATGTATGTATTTGCATATATATATATACATATATATGTGTGTATGTGTGTGTGTGAAGTAATTTGCCACTTAAATGTGGCTAACCACTAAAGGTTATATGTTATATATATATATATATATATATATATATATAGAGAGAGAGAGAGAGAGAGAGAGAGAGAGAGAGATACGTCAATAAGCTACTCAGGGTACCATTCAGCATCTGTATTGCTAGATTCCTAGAAAAAAAAAGCTAAAACACATAGCCATAATAAAACACATAGCCATCTTATTAACTGACAAAGGAGGTAAGCACCGGGCATATTTTGAAAAATTGCTAACAAGTCACTCTTATTGTATATATATTTTGTTCGTTCACGTCTGAGCTACGAAAGGACTTTTGTTGATCGTAACATTCATACCAGTATGTCATTCCTGATAAGGAATGTAATTTGTATTTCATGAAGAGCTTTCGTTTTTGTCTTTGGAATTAATTAAACTCCGAAACAATTTGTAGAATGTATATTGGTACTGTACCAACTTGAAATTCGTCTACACTTAGAATTTTTCCTTTCCTTATACTTTATTCATACATATACACCACACCACACACACACACACACACACACATATATATATAATAATATATATATATATATATATATATATATATATATATAGATATATATATATATATTATATAACGGAAGCTTTATGAAAATAGACAAAGACGAAGGCAGGTTTACGGAAATAAACAAAAGACGAAGGCAGGTGGAATACAAACAAACAATTGTATTAGTATGGCGCTCAGGAAATATAAATAAAACAAGTCTTTAACGTTTCGAGCCTACGCTCTTCAACAGAAAGATACACAGAGAAGAAACACAGAAAGAAGGAGAGAAAAAAATGCGTGCAGATGCTAGCGAATCAACATGGCGATCTGATTTCGGCCAGAATTCAAAGATCAAACGTGAGACGCAAGAGTGAAATTAGGGGAGATAATAGGGTTAAATGACCTCGCTCCAACATAAGAGTGTGTGTGTGTGTATGAGAGAGTATTAGTGCGTATGAGAGGTCTGGACGTGTGTATGTATATATGATGTGATGTGTAAAGTCGTATGGTGTAGTGTAGAGAGAGGAGATGAGGGAAGAGGGGGGAGGTAAGGGGGAGAGATGAGGGAGAGAGAGGGGAGGGGGAGGGGGGAGAAAGAAATAATTATATGTATAAATACATTAATTTAATTTATTAATTGATGATGATGTTAATAATAATAATGATCATACTAATAAATGAATAGTTTTATTCGGCTTACTAACTAAACTTAATACCACAATAATTTTCCTCATAATATTGTATAGTTTAAACTTTGTATTCTCATTGCTACTATCTAATTTTGTTACTCCTAAAAGAATTAATAATATTTGGATATTTATACTATTTATATTCCTTTATCTAAAAAATAATATTGATAACATTTATCGTAGATCGGTACTCGACCCTTATGCTTTTGTTTATCTTACTTTATTTTAATTACTGAGTTCTCCTTCCATAATATACGTATTTAGGGACATTTGCGTGTTTAAGGAACTTCAAATTTGGTTGCTTCTGAAAAAGTAGTAATATTTTGATATCCAATATTGTAGCCAAATTTTATATCAATGGGGTAATATGGGTTGTAGTTATTGTAGCTCTAAGTTTCTATTCACATTGATTACGAAATTCTTCCTCTATCATCATCATCATTGTTCGACCGTGGTCGAGACTTTCATAGTCTTTTCAAATGGCTAATAATGTGTGCGCGCGCCACTACTACACACATTGGAAAGCATTGTACAACCAAGTACTAAAGAAGATCTTTCCTCCTCCATGAAACAAAGCTGTTCCCGCTGGACGTCAACCCAGTATTTCTAAGCTACGGACCCAGTGATTTATTGTAAGGTTATCTCCCTAGATAGATTGCCTTCACTACGGCTAAGGAGCCCTTTCTACCCCACTTCCTCTAACAAAACTAAGTAATTTAAGAACATTTTTTTGTTAGGTTTCTCTTCATATCTATTACGGAATTTTCCCTCCGGTAAACTAAGTAAATAAAGAACATTTTTTTTGTTAGTGATTTTAAACATTTTTAATAATAACTTTAAATAAAAGAGAAGAGTTGTTATATATTACCAATATAATATTATATTGCCATTTATATTTATTTCCACGTTTTATTACCGTCTGTAGATTAAGTAAGAATCTGATGCTTAATCTATATACTTATATGTTGTTGCATGTTATTACAATAGCCAAAGATTATCTTCGACATAAACGAATTTGGATTAATATTATTTTTAGATTCTACTTAATTAATTTATCCGTTATAATTTTATTGTTTCCTTTTTCTATTGCAATTATGTAATTGAAAAGTTAACTCTCGCACTCCAAAACATGGACATTTCACTTTAATTTTTAACAATCCAGCCATTTCAGCCAAAGACCTGAAGAGATAATATATATAATTTGAAACAAATTGTCACTTTTTACTTTTTAATAATTTTCTTTGTTATCTGATATTATATCATATTCATAGTATATTATCTTATATTATAATATAAATAAATTATTAGATGGGTCTTCAATGGCTCTTTTACTCTTTTACTTGTTTTAGTCATTTGACTGCGGCCATGTTGGAGTAGCGCCTTTAGTCGAGCAAATCGAGCCCAGGACTTATTCTTTGTAAGCTTAGTACTCATTCTATTGGTCTCTTTTGCCGAACCGCTAAGTTACGGGGACATAAACACAGACACACAAACATACACACACATATATATTATATATATATATATATATATATATACATATATATACATATATACATATATACAACGGACTTCTTTCAGTTTCCGTCTACCAAATCCACTGACAAGGCTTTGGTAGAAGACACTTGCCCAAGGTGCCGGAACCATGTGGTTGATAAGCAAACTACTTTCCACACTACCACTCCTGCACCTATTGAATATCTCTAATTTAGTGCTTTTATATATATATATATATATATATATATATATATATATATATATATATATATATATATATATATCGGAAACAGCTGTGAGACCTGTTTATAAATGTTCTAAAATCTTTCACAGCTTTACATTTTTATCTCATTCTGAAAATGTTTATATATACATATACATACAGACAGACAGACAGACACACACACAGACAGACAGATACACAGACTGGCAGACAGACAGATAGACAGGCAGGCAGGCAGACAGACAGACAGACAGACTTGCAGACACACAGACAGACAGACAGACAGACAGATAGATAGATAGATAGATAGATAGATAGATAGATAGATAGATAGATAGATAGATAGATAGATAGATAGATAGATAGATAGATAGATAGATAGATAGATAGATAGATAGATAGATAGATAGATAGATAGATAGATATATAGATAGATAGATAGATAGATAGATATCATAAGATGAAATAGCTCACTGCGGTCGATAGCACATATATGAACAATATTGACAAACAGAGGTATATCGAATAGGTGTTTCTGCTTGGTAAATGTTCTTATGTCCTTTGATGTAGCATTTATACGTATTCAATAGATTGAGTTGGAGTACATATTCATCCTAGGTAGAGATTCTTAAGCAGCTTTTTAAAGGTTTACTCGTGCGGGTAGGCGAAGCGAACTGAGAATTCATGTACAAGATAGTCCTTCTTAATTCTCCATTCTTCTTTATGATGCCTTGACTATATACTCCGCATGTTGTATAAAATCCAATAAAGTAAATTCGGGATTAACCTCTAGAATGAAGTACCGTGTAATTGTTTATCTTATAATTTGTGTATTACTCTGTACGTTCCCTAACATTCGATTGGATTCACTAGATCTCGATTACATCTGGATTATATGCTAATAAGCTATCTGCCTCGATTCCGTATCCCTATATATATATATATATATATATATATATATGTATGTATGTATATATGTATATATATGCCTATACATACATATAAATACATACACCTACCCACATATTTTATATATATATATTTGTGTGTGTGTGTGTATATATACATACACCTGCTCACACACAATTATATGTGTGCATATATATATATATATATATATATATATATATATGTATGTATGTATGTATGTGTGTGTGTATGTATGTATGTATGTATGTATGTATGTATGTATATGTATGTATGTTTGTATGTATGTATACACACACACACACATCTATTTTGATATGTGCGTGTGTGTGTATTTGCAGTAATGGTTTCGCGTTATCGAACCAACCAAACAAATCAATCAATCATCTGAAATTTTCCATTTTCCTTATTAATTTACCATCGTTTTAATATTAGTTTTATTTTTCCTTGTTCCCCTCTCCTCCATATTTCTACTCCATCTCATGCTTTTCTTTATTAATATAAATTTTCCAACGATCTTTCTATCTTTCTTCCTTTCTGCCGATATACCATTTCCAATTCCTAAACGCCATTTTAATAGTGATTGATTTTGTTTTTCTTCGTCATCGATTTAACCCAAATAACTTTGTTCATACTGTTTCTTATTATAAAGATATTGCCAAGATGGTGAGCTGGTACAATTGTTAGTGCGTCGAACAAACTACTCAGCGGTATTTCTTTGGAGTATTTTTGTTATAAGTTCCAAATCACACCGACGTCAGCTTTCATCCTTTGGAGATCAATATAACAAATTATCAATCATGTATTGGGATCGACCGAAGCAGCCAACCTCCTCCACTTAAAATTACTAACCTTTTTACCGAAATTAGAAAAAATTATAAAAATATTAGTTTCAAATTTTGGCACTAGGCCAGCAATTTATGGGGTGGGTGGAAATCGATGACATTGACCCTAGTACTCAACTTGTATTTATTTTATCTACCTCAAAAGACAACAATCGACCTCAGCGGTATTTGAACTCAGAACGTAAAGACAAACGAAATAACACTAAGAATTTTAACCAGCGTGCCAGCGGTTCTGCTAAGTCACCGACTTAAGAATTATGAAGATATTCGTTTCTTTTCTACTATAGGCACAAGGCCCGAAATTTTGGGAGAGGGGGCCAGTCGATTAGATCGACCCCAGTGCGAAACTGGTACTCAATTTATCGATCCGGAAAGGGTGAAAGGCAAAGTCGACCTCGGCGGAATTTGAATACAGAAGGTAAAGACAGACGAAATGTCGTAAAGTATTTCGCCCGGTGTGCTAATGTTTCTTATTTCTTTATTGCACACAAGGGGCTAAACATAGAGGGAACAAACAAGGACAGACAAAAGGATTAAGTCGATTACATCGATCCCAGTGCGTAAGTGGTACTTAATTTATCGACCCTGAAAGGATGAAAGGAAAAGTCAACCTCAGCGGAATATGAACTTAGAATGTACCGGCAGGGGAAATGCCGCTAAACATTTCAACCGGCATGCTAACGTTTAAATTATAAAGATATTGTGAAGGAAACTAGATGGTAGAACCGTCAATGTATCAAAGAAAATGCTTTGCAGATGTTCTGTTTCTTTATGCTGTGTTTATATTCTGTCGCGATCGATTTTGTCTTTCGTTGATAAAAAAATGTTCCACTCAGGTAGAAGTCAAAACAACCCCGTTCAAAATTTCTGACCATGAGTTTAAATGCGAAACCCTTCCAATGATAGTATCTATTGTGAGTTTTAGATAGGTCACTTTATGTTTTGTGTTTGTATCTAACAAAGATCGATTTGACTTGATAGTCATCCTCTCCAGAATCGATAAAATAATGGCTACTAATTTAGGCAGAAGGCCAACAGTTTTGAGATTAGGGAATTCGGTGATATTATCGGCCCTCTCACTTGACCGGTGTTAGCACATCTATTATTGTCCTTTAAAGGGTGAAAAACAAAGTTGGTGTTGGCGGGATGAAAAGTAGAACTTAATGGAGCGGAATAAAAATTACGAGATATTTTGTCCGTTATTTTCCTGACACTGCCATCGACCGACACCGCTGAAGACAAACCTACGGATGTCAGTTCGAACTTGACTATAGAATGAATGATTTTAATCATTACAATTAATATTTAATAATTTAATATAATTCTGAACTGATATCTGTGAATGACTGAAAGACTCCAATTTTGGATGAAGTTTCTAACCAACTAAAATATGCCTTTACAAAACTTATAGTTATTTATTTATTTGAACTCAGAACGGAGAGAGAACTAATTGAAGAAAAGTATTTTCTATGGTAGTGAACCGACAATAATGCCTTTTATTTTCTTCCATAAAGGTTGGCCTTTTTCGTCGTAGTCGTCTAAATTGAAGAGTGAGTAACTAAGCCACTTCTGCCCTGCACCAAATACACTTCGCCTCTCCCCACTCATGGATCTTCCACAAACGAAAGTCAATACATTCGCAGCATCCATGGAGTTACAAGGAAGCCAGATTTTAGTTGATTATGACCGTACGTGCCTGTTTTAAGGTCCATCCCTCGGTACTCTCTGTAGGCGTTTACTCGCTTAACCTGTTTTTAAACGCTCGTTAAGAACATCTCCAAAAGGCAGTAGGGGTTTATCGTTAGGGCATGTTTTGTACACAGCTAGTCCCACTCTCTTGTTCTTCATCTCGTATTGGTGTGGTGCAACAAGTGCCGTCAGCCTGGTAGTTACCAGTTTGCAGGATTTGTAAGGAGCTGGGGTGACTGCAAGAGACCTCCTTTCGAAGGCAATTCCGTGATATGTTAATCAATCATAGCTGGGACCGGTAGGTGCTATTTCTCCGAGAAAAATAGTTAGAAGTTAGCATTTAGAGTTGAATTTGCTCCGAGAAACATCAAAAATAAAGATTTTATTGCGACATAACTATTTTGTGTTAATGTTGCAAGGTTTGGGAGTGAGACTATCATCAATTTCTAATGAACACGATGATGATGATGACGCCGACGACGACAACGAGGATGATGATGATGATGATGATGTTGATGGGAGCGATAGTGGTGATTAGGAGGATGATAACTGCAGTGATGATGATGATGATGATGATTAGCCCTAGATCGTCTCTGACTGAGCAGGACTATGATCAGAAGTATACAACTAATAACGCCTCCGTGTTTTATTCACCAGCACGATAAACCAGGGACTACTTAATCCAATGTATCCTTCATTTTTTTGAAAATGTTATGGTGTGATTTGAGGAAGATTACGCGACTCTTTCTAGCAAGCCAAGCGACCATATAGTGAGCAAATCTTTGGCTGTCGATCGTGGTCCTGCCACTTATGGATGTTATATAAGTGATGGAGGTGATACGGTGAATGTAATGTGAGAGGTGGTATTCCTGGTTGATGGTGTTAGTAGTAGTAGTATCTTACAATGATTCCAACTTTTGACACTTGGTCAGCAATTTTGAGGGAAGGGGCTTGACCCGAATGTTTGAAAGTACTTTATTTTATCGACCCCGTAAGGATGAAAGGCAAACTTCACAGCAATGGAATTTGAACTCGGAAGAAATTCCGCTAAGCATTTTGTCCAACACGCTATCGATTCTGCCAGCTCGCCACCTTAGAAAATAGAAATATTCTAGATACTTTTCAACTCTAGACACAAGGCCCGACATTTTGGGAGAGTGGGGAATTCAATTAAATCGACACCAGTACGCAACTGGTACTCAATTTATCGACCCCGAAAGGATAAAAGGCAAAGTCGACCTTGGCGGAACTTGAACTGAGAACGTAAAGACAGACGAAATACCTATTTCTTTACTACCCACAAGGGGCTACACACAGAGGGGACAAACAAGGACAAACAAACGGATTAAGTCGATTACATCGATCCCAGTGTGTAACTGGTACTTAATTTTATCGACCCCGAAAGGATGAAAGGCAAAGTCGACCTCAGCGGAATTTGAACTTAGAACGTAGCGGCAGACGAAATACCTATTTCTTTATTACCCACTAGGGGATAAACACAGAGGGGACAAACAAGGACAGACATAAGTATTAAGTCGATTACATCGACCCCAGTGCGTAACTGGTACTTAATTTATCGACCCCGAAAGTATGAAAGGCAAAGTCGACCTCGGCGGAATTTGAACTCACAACGTAACGCAGACGAAATACCGCTGAGCATTTCGCCCGACGTGCTAATTGTTCTGCTAGCTCGCCGCCTTTGAATAATATTCTTTTCTACTCTTTGAAATATCCTCCATTAGGAACACATTGTAATGTTGGCAGTGTTTCTGCCTAGGTTATCGCATTTTAATTAAACAATCATTCATAGATTAATGCGCCCATCTGTAGTCTGTAGGGAGTGCGACGTCGCCTAGTACGTATAAACGACTAAATAGACCTTACAACCTCCCTGCCATTTTACGACGTTGGACAAATTCTACCATTTCTTTCAACCATTGTAATATTATGTGTGTTTTAATTTTTAATAAGTATAACTTAAAATTGTGATTAACGAATCAGGAATATGTCGTGTTTGATTCGCAGCTGAAGTTTTCGACTTCGTACATCGAGTGAATTGGGCGAATCAGAGAACTACACAGTAGCAAGTATTGAACTCAGCTATTCGAATTAAGGAAGCCTTTGTGAAGTTTAAATAGTTTTCTTTGTTTCGCAACTGTTAACTGTCTTTATTTTGCAATACTTATGCAAACTGGATTGTTTTATTTCAGATTTATAAGGCTTCATTCTAAAATTCACTTTTATCAGCCTCATTTTCGTCAGCGTCAACCTCAAATTCGTCATCGCCAGACTCAGTTTCTTTATAACCAGTCTTGATTACATTATCGTCTATATCGATTTTCTCCTCATCAACTTAAATATTGACACTGTAGCATGGAGTGAATTTTGTTAATGAATAGACTTTGTATCAGTGATTACTTGTGGCGGAATTGTAAAAGAATGTAAACATTAAAAAGCTTTTGTAAAGAATTACAAGTTTTCTCTTATTAAATTTGTCGCATCTTATATTACGGTAAATGAAGGTACATTCAGTACATTCGAAGTGCTTAAAACTACATACTATGATATATACTTGTTATAAAAGCTGCAAACTATTCACAGAACTGTTTCACCTTCCCGCTATATCTATATATAACACGACAAAGAGAAAAATACAGTTCTATATTTAAGAGATAAGGAATTATGTACATTATTTATATTATTATTTACATTTGACGGATATTTGTCCTCATCTTGTTTCTTGTTAACACAACATTTCGGCTGATATACCCTCCAGCCTTCATCAGGTGTCTTGGGGAAATTTCGAACTTAGGTTCTCATTCCAAAGGAATTTTTCGATGTTATTATTAATATTATTATTATTATTATTATTATTATTATTATTATTATTATTATTATTATTATTAACCCCAAGATTCTGAGTTCGATTCCAGGCAGTGACCTGAATAATAATAATAATAATAATAATAATAATAATAATAATAATAATAATAATAATAATAATAATAATAATAATAAGCCAGACATAGTCTTAATTGAGAAGGAAAACAAACTATGCTGGATCATAGATATAACATGCCCAGCTGACAACAAGGTATGCGATAAGGAAGAAAGAAAAGTTTTGAGATATGACAAGTAAGCTTGGGAAGTTAAGCACTTGTAGTCGATGAAAAACGTAGCAATAATTGTCGGAGTCGTGGGAACAGTGAGAAAAAATATCGAAAAGTATGTGGAATAATAGGGGCTGCAATAAGGGTGGAGCACTTGCAGAAAATACCGCTCGAATACTCCGGAATGTGCTCGAAAAATAAGAGGTGTTACCTTAGATCACTGGTAGTGAACATTTTACACCTTAGTTCATCACCAGCGTTAGAAGCTGTGCAAAGGCAATGAGAAGAAGAAGAAGAAGAAGAAGAAGAAGATGATCGAAAAATACCTTAGGAATGAGAACCCAGGTTCGAAATTTCCCCAAGACACCTGATGAAGGCTGGGGGTATATCAACCGAAACGTTGTGTTAACAACAAGCCAGATGAGGACAAATCTCCGTCAAATGTAAATAATGTAAATAATTTTTAAAATGAGAGACAAAAATAGTAACATCATGTCAACGATTTATTCATTATTTCTATTTCATAACTCTGAACATATTTTAGAAACAACAAAAGCAAAATTATTTTCAGTAATCAAAGTTAACCCGGTGTGCGTCAATATACGTTTTTACGTCAATATGTATTAACTGGCGGAATAAAAAGTTTGCAGTGGCGAAATGAAGATGAATGAAACGTAATGAAGACTGAAGGTAATGCGATTGGAGCAGAGATTGTCGAACATGGAATTGACTTCAAAGAAATTAAAGTTGATAACGATGAATTTGAGGGTTAAATGCTGACTGATCTACAGACACAATAGAATACAATACCCCTGACTGGATGCGAACTTCTAGCTTGCAATTATTCTGTCGTCTCACTATCTACAATCTCTCCATTTCACCCCCCTCTCTCTCTCTCTCTCTATCTCTCTCTCTCTCTCTTTCTTTGTCTCACTCCTCTCTTTCTTTCTTCTTTCTCTCTCTAATGCAGGCACACGTTCATAGGCTACTACAACAAGTAGTACGTTACGTGCTAACGTTTCAGCCAGCTCGCCGCCTTAACGCCTGCTGTAATATCAATAGGAGAAACAACAACAAAAGAGCTTACGACATAAACAAAAAATGATAAAGGGAAGGGAGGTAACTGAGTGATGGTTGTGAAAGAAATAAAGATTATACGAAAAATAAAATAAAGTGGACTGTTTATAGAGATGAAAACTGACGAAAGATTTTAGAACTGGTCAATTAGTTAAAAATGCTACCTTTGGTTTATTGACATTAAAAGAACTAAGGCTTTTAATTAAAGAAATTAAGATATTTTTTGCAGTTCATTACGTTATTTTTGTCATGATACAAATTATTATTATTATTATTATTATTATTATTATTATTATTATTATTATTATTATTATTATTATTATTAACCCCAAGATTCTGAGTTCGATTCCAGGCAGTGACCTGAATAATAATAATAATAATAATAATAATAATAATAATAATAATAATAATAATAATATTAATAATAACATCGAAAAATTCCTTTGGAATGAGAACCTAAGTTCGAAATTTCCCCAAGACACCTGATGAAGGCTGGAGGGTATATCAGCCGAAATGTTGTGTTAACAAGAAACAAGATGAGGACAAATATCCGTCAAATGTAAATAATAATATAATAATGTACATAATTCCTTATCTCTTAAATATAGAACTGTATTTTTCTCTTTGTCGTGTTATATATAGATATAGCGGGAAGGTGAAACAGTTCTGTGAATAGTTTGCAGCTTTTATAACAAGTATATATCATAGTATGTAGTTTTAAGCACTTCGAATGTACTGAATGTACCTTCATTTACCGTAATATAAGATGCGACAAATTTAATAAGAGAAAACTTGTAATTCTTTACAAAAGCTTTTTAATGTTTACATTCTTTTACAATTCCGCCACAAGTAAATTGGGGAAATTTCGAACTTAGGTTCTCATTCCAAAGGAATTTTTCGATGTTATTATTAATATTATTATTATTATTATTATTATTATTATTATTATTATTATTATTATTATTATTATTATTAACCCCAAGATTCTGAGTTCGATTCCAGGCAGTGACCTGAATAATAATAATAATAATAATAATAATAATAATAATAATAATAATAATAATAATAATAATAATAATAAGCCAGACATAGTCTTAATTGAGAAGGAAAACAAACTATGCTGGATCATAGATATAACATGCCCAGCTGACAACAAGGTATGCGATAAGGAAGAAAGAAAAGTTTTGAGATATGACAAGTAAGCTTGGGAAGTTAAGCACTTGTAGTCGATGAAAAACGTAGCAATAATTGTCGGAGTCGTGGGAACAGTGAGAAAAAATATCGAAAAGTATGTGGAATAAATAGGGGCTGCAATAAGGGTGGAGCACTTGCAGAAAATACCGCTCGAATACTCCGGAATGTGCTCGAAAAATAAGAGGTGTTACCTTAGATCACTGGTAGTGAACATTTTACACCTTAGTTCATCACCAGCGTTAGAAGCTGTGCAAAGGCAATGAGAAGAAGAAGAAGAAGAAGAAGAAGAAGAAGAAGATGATCGAAAAATACCTTAGGAATGAGAACCCAGGTTCGAAATTTCCCCAAGACACCTGATGAAGGCTGGGGGTATATCAACCGAAACGTTGTGTTAACAACAAGCCAGATGAGGACAAATCTCCGTCAAATGTAAATAATGTAAATAATTTTTAAAATGAGAGACAAAAATAGTAACATCATGTCAACGATTTATTCATTATTTCTATTTCATAACTCTGAACATATTTCTAGAAACAACAAAAGCAAAATTATTTTCAGTAATCAAAGTTAACCCGGTGTGCGTCAATATACGTTTTTACGTCAATATGTATTAACTGGCGGAATTAAAAAGTTTGCAGTGGCGAAATGAAGATGAATGAAACGTAATGAAGACTGAAGGTAATGCGATTGGAGCAGAGATTGTCGAACATGGAATTGACTTCAAAGAAATTAAAGTTGATAACGATGAATTTGAGGGTTAAATGCTGACTGATCTACAGACACAATAGAATACAATACCCCTGACTGGATGCGAACTTCTAGCTTGCAATTATTCTGTCGTCTCACTATCTACAATCTCTCCATTTCACCCCCCTCTCTCTCTCTCTCTCTATCTCTCTCTCTCTCTCTCTTTCTTTGTCTCACTCCCTCTCTTTCTTTCTTTCTTTCTCTCTCTAATGCAGGCACACGTTCATAGGCTACTACAACAAGTAGTACGTTACGTGCTAACGTTTCAGCCAGCTCGCCGCCTTAACGCCTGCTGTAATATCAATAGGAGAAACAACAACAAAAGAGCTTACGACATAAACAAAAAATGATAAAGGGAAGGGAGGTAACTGAGTGATGGTTGTGAAAGAAATAAAGATTATACGAAAAATAAAATAAAGTGGACTGTTTATAGAGATGAAAACTGACGAAAGATTTTAGAACTGGTCAATTAGTTAAAAATGCTACCTTTGGTTATATTGAGATTAAAAGAACTAAGGCTTTTAATTAAAGAAATTAAGATATTTTTTGCAGTTCATTACGTTATTTTTGTCATGATACAAATTATTATTATTATTATTATTATTATTATTATTATTATTATTATTATTATATTATTAGTATTGCTATTTTTATTATTAGTGATATTGTTATTTACTAATGTCTGAAATAAACGTGCGCAAGAATATATTTTTTAACTTGCATTTTGAAAGCGAATTTATTAATTAGAACTTGAAAGAGTCAACGTTCCAACAAGAAATTTTGGCAAAAGTCAAAACATCTTGGTAGGAATGCGATTATTTTATTCTTCACTGGATGTGTGTGTGTGTATGCGTGTGTGTGTTGCATATACACATATATATACATATATATAAATACACACACTCACACACACACACATACACAACTATATATTTTTCTGTGATTGACTTTTTTAATTTCATTTTCCCGTTGTTTTGGTTTCTTTGTCGGATGTTTTATAAAATTAGTATCGAACTTCAAATATTGTTTTGAATGCAGAAATAAGACACCGCCTTCCTAACCCCACCTACCCCTCTTAACTAAGTAGTTATTGATCTTCTTCAAGTGATAGCTTTTTTTTTTCTTATTATCATCCCAACAAGTGTCTTAATATCAATGAAGACGACGGACTAAACTCTGTCAGTTGCAACAATACGATTATTACAGAGACTAATCTAATAATTATCCAATAGTTATTGATGAGATAACGACTGATACGCCTATTGGTAACTTTTGTTAAGACCTGGACCATATCTTGTTCGATTTATTCCATTATGGAATTATTCTTCGTAGTCATTATTGTTTCATTATAGCTCGAGAAAGGATTCAATCTTGCGAAGCCTCTTCATTTCCATAGTACTTATTAATTCATTTGAGAGAAAGCATTGGCGGTCGATGTCCCTGCAGCAAACAATATATATTAATACATTCTCAGAAAGAAATATCGAAAATGATAGGAAGATTTAATAAGGAAGAATTACTGAGTAGAAACCATAGGAAATTTTACTGTAATACTGGACAATAACAACAGGAAACTAGATTAGAACGGCCTGACTAGGGACTAATAAAATTGTAACGTCTGCTTCAAACAAATATATTGTGATACATAAAATTGTTAGCGGAACTTTTAATAGATTAATACTGTACATGACTTCTGAAATCTGCGTGAATGAATGACATACGAGGTGAAATATACTGATATGAAATTATCCAACGCAAAGGCAACTATTGTTCTCAGTTTAAAAGTAAAGACTTTCCAGTGCAGTTAATATTACAAAAAGAAGACAAAGAATGTGCAAGAACGTACTTCGATATAGGTTGAGTATTAAGATAGAGTTTGAAGAATTAAGAAAAACAACGTCCGTGTGTCTAATACCGACATCACGTATTTTACTCTAACAATACTAAGCATTAATTTAAAGCCACCAATACTACAATTTCACCAATATCACCAATACAATCTTCATCAACACCATCATCAAAGAACAGGAAGGTCTATACATGGTTGCACAATCTGCAAGAAATAGCAGTTGGATCTCATTAAAGTCGCAACCGATTATATTATAATCACATGGTAGTTATGGCTTGTGAGCCAATGCTTCTGCGTCTTTGTATTATTGTGAGGTGGCAGCTCCAACACTGGAACTACGAGCCTGGGGTTAGAATGTCTGAGGAGAGAATCGATGGAGATGCTTTGAGCAAAAGCAAATGGTAAGACGTGACCAATCTGGGGCTCGACCACAAGGGAGACGGATGATTTCCTCTTTTTCGAGGATTACCATCATCACCACCACCAACAACAACTACCCCATCATCATCATCATCATAATCATCATCATCATCATAATCATCATCATCATCATTATCACTATCATCGTCATCATTATCACCCATCATCATTACAATCATCATCATGATCATCATCATAATCAACATAGTTCTCATTATTATTGTAATCATCATCAGCATCATCAGCATCGTCATCGCCGTCATCTTCATCATCAATCCCATCATCATCATCATCATCAACATCATCCTCAATAGCCCCACCACCTCAACCATTTTCAAACATCTCACCAACCTCAACCATCGAAATAATGTGCCACTCCAGCACCAAGACCGCTGCCACCGCCGCCACAGCCACCACCACCACCACCACCATCATCATGACTATCACCACTTTGCGCAACACCATCGCCACCTTCGCCCTCGCTCTCACCATCCTTGTTGTCTGTTGTCGTCTGCACCAATCATACTTAAGGAAACCCGTGAACGTCTTTCTAATTTCGAATTGAAGGGTTTGAAAACATTTCCGACATTTCGACAGATTGAAGGAAACGAAAACTGAAACAACAACAAGAACATCAAAAACAGATGCGGCAAAAATACAGTCAAGAAAGAAGGAGAAGGAGGAGGAGAGAGAATGGGGGATCGGAGGGAGGCAGATGGGGGAGAGGGAGAGAGAAAATTATTGAGACAGACTGAGATGGAAAAAAAGAGAGGAAAAACAAACTGGGAGTAATGAATATAGTGTGGGCATGAGTGGCAGCAGCAGCAGCAGCAGCAGCAGCAGCAGCAGCAGCAGTAGTAGTAGTAGTAGTAGTAGTAGTAGTATAGTAGTAGTAGTAGCAGCAGCAGCAGCAGCAGCAGCAGTAGTAGTAGTAGTAGTAGTAGTAGTAGTAGTAGAGCAAAAACAAGATGATGATGAGGTGGAGGAGAGGAGGATAATAATGATGATGATGAAGTAGAAGAAGAAGAAGAAGAACAACAACAACAACAACCACAACAACAACAATAGCAACAGCAACAACAATTAATACTAGTAGTTGTGTTCTTGTTGTTATTGTGGTCCTTCTTGTTCTAATAACTTAATTTCCGGTATTTCAAATCCTGCTGAAAAATCTTTGAAAGGATTTCAGGCAAATAATAGGAATGGTTTTAATGATAATGCAAGTCCACCAGAATATACTTTAGGTACAGCCACAAAAACCCATCAGCCTATGCCAGGAATAAACTGTAAAGAAAATCCTTATACTTATGGGTGTTCAAGTAATGGCTATGACATTCATCTCCAGTGGCAAAGTGTAGAAGCCTTAGCTGGAGCCAAAACTCTTAAGTTTATAATCAATAAATTAAAAGAAACCTGTAAATCTACAAGAGTTTGAGGATGCTTGCCGAAGAGAAAGCTCAAGTGGAAAAGAAGATGGAGGAAGACCATAGACGTGAAATCTTGGAACTTCAGCTTCAGCTTTTAACTTTGGAGAAACATGTCGATGAAGAGAAATTACAGAACCAGTTGCAGATGCATCACCATGAACATGTAATTAAGGATCTGAAGAATGAACAAGAATATCTGGTGAAGGACCTTGGTAAAAGGGATAATTCTCAACTGAACATGGTGGCAATTGGGGTTCCTTGCGAATCCTACGAAGTATTCCTGTAGCACTCATTGGACTGCGCCCATGCTGGAGCAAGGCCTTCAAACGCTACGTCAATGTTATTGAGTCCACTATGTATATTTTCTAAAGTCTAATAGATTTTTACCATTATCATTTGCCGAACCGCTAAGCTATGGGACGTAAGAAAACCAACACCGGTTGTTAAGTAGCACAGCGTCGCAAATACTTACACACACTCAGAAATATATATGTGTATATATATGTACACTTATTTATATCATCATCATCATTATCATAATAATTTAACTCCGTTGTCCATGCTGGCATGGGTTGGACGGTTTGAACACAGCTGGCAAGTTGAGGGGCTGCATCAGACTTCGGTCCTATTATTTGGCATGGTTTCTACGGCTGGATGCCCTTCCTAACGTCAACCACTCCGGGAGTGTACTGGATGACTTTACGTGCCACCGGCACGGGTGCCAGTTGTGTGACGCCAATATCCCTCTGCAATTTCGTTTCGCTTGATGGGTCTTCTCAAGCACAGTATATTGAAACAAGAATCCAGGCATAACACAGCCTTGTTTTATGCCTGTCTTTAGTTTGAACAATTCTGTCATTTCACCATCGTCCAGTACTGCACATTGACCATCTTTGTACATTAATTTGACTTTGTTGATAATTTTGCTTGGTATGCCATACTCTCTCATGATCTCCCATAAACTGCCCCTGTGAACTGAATCGAAAGCTTTTCCGAAATCGATGAAGTTTATATACAATTAAGATTGCCATTCTAACCACTGTTCAATAATGTTTCTCAAGATGAATATTTGTTTGGTGGTATTGGTTACCTTCGCAGAAGCCTGCTTGTTCAGATCTGAGCTTCTTATCAATACTGTTTTGGATCCTGTTAATTATGATTCTTCCTAGCACTTTACTTGCTATAGGTGGAAGTGTTATTTATGATACTGTGCAGTTTGTCTGTGGATGTTTCAATGTCTGCCTTCAATGACTAGTGTTATCATGTCAACTCCTCCTGCCTTTCCATTTTTTAAATATTCTGATTACATTCTTCATTTCTGCTTTGCTTGCAGGGTTGGTGTCAATGGTCTCCACCTCTGGAATAACAATATTTTCCACTGGATTAGGTGGGGTGTCTTCTTCAAAGTCTTCTTTCCATCTGGTCTTTTTCCTTGTCATCTGTAATGATTTTACCGTTTATTCTTGATAACACCTGATGCTTGACGTGGATTTCCATTGCGTATTGTTCTGGTTATTTCACATGGTGTTTCTATTTGACAATTCTTAGCACATTTGACAAGTGTGCGATCGATTTGATTTGTTGTTCTTTTATTTGGAGAGGTCCAAGTATTTTTATGAACGCCCTTGTGTGAGAATATAGTTCCAGTAATAATAAGATCATCCATCCCACAGAATTCTACAAGCCTTTCGCCATTACTCTTAATGATTCCTGTTCCATGTGTACCCATTATTCTCTCATTCCCCTTATTATTTGCTCCAACTTTGGCATTCATATCTCCAGTTACTATAACCATGTCATGTTGTGCACATTCTCAACTACAGTTTGCAGTTGTTCATAGAAGATGTCTTTCACCTCATCCTCTGCATCCGTTGTAGGTGCGTACGCGGCGATGACTCTTAGTTTAATGAATCTGGAATAAAATCTAGCTGTGATGTTTCTCTCCTTCGCCAGTTTCCATTCCATGAGTACCGATTCAGCAGCTCTGGACATCATAAAACCTACTCCACCCACTGCGGTGTATCTCGTCTTCCCCCACAGAATAAATGACAGTTTTACCTGTACTCAGCTTCATTTTACTAAAACCAGTCCATCGAAACTCACTAATTCCTAGAACGTCGATGTTGTTTGTCTTCATGACTTTAGCAACGTGAGCAGTTTTCCCGATCACATACATTGTTCTGACATTCCAATTGCCAATATTTTAAATTTGCTTTGGTTTTGCGCGTGACATTTCCGGTCATCGGATTTCCTTGCGGCATTGGCCCAACAACATCATTGTGCTCTGGCCATCCAAGAATTTGATGTTATCGTCATCTGGTACCTACAAGTCTCACTTTCAAAGCCTGGTTGCGTGCGGTATGAATTTCTATTTGAGCGCGTCTGGTTTCCGTAATAAATACTTTTTTTACGAGAATGGGTAATTAATGAATTTCTCAACCCCACAAGCTGGAGGACCAGTGGACTATTCTTTGTCTGACTTCTACCTGTTGACCTTACCGCCTTGGGTGACCCTATTCGGAGTACAAGACTCCGGACGGCACAGCATTTCAGGTCGTTAAATCACGATCACGCAAACACCCTGCCCCCACCACCACCAACGTTAAGGTGATAGCACACGGGGGGTAATAAGTATATTTATATTGATCAAAGCACACATTGAGTGTCTACCTGCTGGAAATGAGAGTTAAAACCCTCGTTTGGACCACCAAATATTACATTGAAAATGACAGATACAACAGTATACGGGCGAGTGAACCGAAAAAGATCTCTCACATACCTTTATAGCATAAAGCCGTATATTTAATGAAACAGGTATATATATGGACCGGTTTCTGGTTAGACACAAAGTTCTTACATTCCTCAGCACATCTTAACCCCTAGAAGCATATAAATATATACATATATATATACATATATATATATACACACACACATATATATATACATACATATATATATGCATGTATACATATATGTATATATATATATATATATACACATATATATATATATATATACATATATATATACATATATATATATATACACACATATATATATACATATATATATATATGTATGTATATATATATGTATATATATATATGTATGTATATATATATATATATATTAATATATATATATATATATATGTATGTATGTATGTATGTATATATAAGCCTGATACTTATTGTATCAGTCTCCTTGGACGAACAGCTACACCTGTGAGCGAGTCTTTGTGTCTGTGTCTTCCACCACCACTCGACAGCCGGTGTTGGTGTGTTCACGCACCCGTAATTTAGCGGCTCGGCAAAGTTGACCGATAGAATAAGTATCAGGCTTCAAAAGAAAAGTATGTACAGGAATCCCTTCATTGGAATAAGAATTCTTCAAGGTGGTGCCCCAGCATGGCCGCAGTCTTACGACTGAAGTAATCAGGACATAAAGTGGGAGATATAGAGAGAAAGAAAGGGAAAGGAAGAGAGTGAGATTAGATATATCTGAGAAATACGATAAAATTCAAGCTACAACAATTATTATCCAGCCATCAAGGTAGACATAGACACTGGTAGACATGAGATAAGCTATAACACAGCTGAACCAAGCCAAGTCGGGCCATTACAGAGACAGCCAATGTGAACAGGTTGATGGCTGCCTGTTATAATGAAAACTATTGAAACTTAAAATGGGAAATAAAACTCTAACAATGAGGATAACAACTACATACATATATTCATATATATGTGTATATATATACATATATGTATATATATATATATATATATATATATATATATATATATAAGTATATATATGTGTATGTATGTGTGTATGTATATATAAATGTATATACATGTATATATGCATGTATATATATACACATGTATATATATATATACATATATATACATTTATATGTATATATATATACACACAAATATATACACATATATACACACGCATATATATATATACATATATATGTACATATATATATATACATATATATACACACGTATATACACATATATATGTACATATATATATATGTATATACATATATACACATATATATGTACTGATATTATGTATGTATATACACACATATACATATTCATATATATATATATATATAGAGAGAGAGAGAGAGAGACAGACAGACAGACAGACAGACAGATACATACACACATACACTAGTCCACAAATAGATAGACTGACGGACTAACAGATAAATATAGTAATATATATATGTGTGTGTGTTTATATATATATATATGTATGCATGTGTGGGTGCGTCTGTATGTGTATATGTGTCTGTATGTGCGTATGTGTGAATGTGTGTGTGCGTATATGTACATTTGTGTATACTTTTGTACGTGTTTCCAAGTGTCTGCGCATGAGTATGTATGTTTATATATAAACGTATGCGTATAATTATGTTTGTGTATGTTTGTATATATATATATATATATATATATATATATATATATATATATATGTACACATATATATATATATATATATATATATATATATATATATATATATATATACACATATATATATATATATACACGCACATATATATGTATATATATATATATATATATATATCTGTATAAACCCTCCACCTATCTTATCTTCACCCTAGCAACACATCAATCTACATCATACTGGAACTCAGAACGTAGCACAATGCACGCGGACCAACGCCCATCCGCCTCCCTTCGATTCGGTGGGTCTCTGCCAAACTTTTAATGAACTTGGCCAAAGAATTCTGTATTTCCAGATAAACACAGTTGGAATATTGCCCAGAAGAGCATCCCCTACGACACAGGTCGCACGAGGTGTATAATAGCTCTCAATGGGTGATACGTACTCATGGGAAAATATTATTATTATTATTAAAATTATTATTATTATTATTACTATTATCATTAGTACTATTATTATTAAGGCGGCAAGTTGGCAGAAGCGTTACCACGCCGGGCAAAATGCTTCTCTGCATTTCGTCCGTTTTTACGTTCTAGGTTTCAAATGCCGCCGAGGTCTATTTAGCCTTTTATCGTTTCGGGGTTCTAGAAATTAAGTACCAGTAGCACACTGAGATTATTATGACTAATCCTCTCCCACCAAATTGTCAAGCCTTGTACCTTTATTATTCTTTGACTGCGGACATGCTGTAGCACCGCATTTAGTCAAACAAATCGATCCCGGGACTTAATCGTTGTAAGTCTAGTACTTATTCTATCGGATCTCTTTTGCCGAACCGCTAATTAACGAGGACATAAACACATTAACACCGGTTGTCAAGCGACGGTGGGAAACAAAAACAGACACACAAACATACACACACACACACACACACACACACACAACACACATATATATATATATATATATATATATATATATATATATATATATATATGCAACGAGCTTCTTCCAGTTTCCGTCTACCAAATCCGCTCACAAGGCTTTTGAAGAGTGCCATATCATGTGAAATTTATTTATTTGTATATGACTTCTTGATGAGTTACCTCGGTCCTATATAGTCTTATCTATTATTATTATTATTATTATTATTATTATTATTATTATTATTATTATTATTATTATTATTATTATGTGATGAAAAGTCACAGCTTATTTTGTTGGGTATGGTGGAAAGTGTCAGCTGTCCACAGCCAACAGACTAAGGTTACACTTATGCTTCAAGAACCCTGTAAAGAATTGTTGCACTTCCAAGCAATGCTGATTTTTGTTGGTGCTCTACCTTCACACTTGCACCAATCTTTTTCAGCCATGCTGGTTGTTGAGTGCTGATACTTCCAAGTGAACCAATTTCAATTGATATCACGTCTACTCTCTTCGTTGACCACAACCTTCATATTTCCCACTTTAAATCGTCATTGTTGTTTATTTTTCTTCTTTCACACTGATCCTGTTATCACCGAGGCATGCTATGTCGATTATCATACAGGTTCTTTGTTTTTTATTCACCACAACAATGCCCGGTTTCCGATGTCTGCTCAGTTCTCATTCTAGGTGACTCCTGGGGTTTTCTCATACCATGTCTTTGCTCTTTGTCGGCCTTGATTTCTACAGAGCTCCCAATGAATCGTTCTTGCAACATTGTCATGGCGTCTTTTGTATTCGCGTTATACCAGTTTCTGGCATTAACTAACGATATACTATACCATTTCACCCCTCTTACCACACATTTTGCATTTGTCGCTTTCGGTTGTGATGTCTATTCTGCACTTCACATAGTTGGTCCTTAACGGTTGTTCTTGAGCTGCGCATATGAGTGCTTCTGTCTCTATCTTCAGGTCACTTCTCCGCATCCATAGCCACCGCTCCTCTGTATCTTGGCGTTCGTATATCTTGCAAGGTGACCGTACATTTTCCCATCCTTGCTTTTTCTTTTTTTTTTTTCATTTCTTCAAATTTTTCTTTCAATACACAATTTTCAGTTTTCATGACTCCAGCCTTCTTCGTATGTTTCAACAATGGCTGCAAGGCTTTATTGATATACCACCCTAAGATGTTTTCCTCTGCTTCGAAACAGTTCTGGAAACTGATCAAACCTCTCCGACCCTTTCTTCAGGGCAAATGCAGCCTGTCGGTGTTACACTTAGGGTGGAAGGCTCTGTGTACTTTCAACATTTTTCTTGTCTTGGTACCCATTTTCATCACTTCTCTCTTTTGCCATTTTAAATGATTGCTGCTCCATACCGAAGTGATACTATCGTCCACGTATTAATGCCTTGGATTTTATTCCATCCAATCAATTTTGAGCGCAACACCAACCCCAGTCTTCGGAAATATTCCATCCTCAGTTGCTCTTTCATTTCCTTTTCCATTATCTCGTTGAACTCTAGTACACCAAGGTATTTGTATCCTTCCGTTTCAATTTGCTTAATCAAGTCTCTATTCGGTAATCCTATCCCTGCTGGGGGCTGTACATTACCTCTTTTTAGGTAGATTATCCCGCACTTCTTGAGTCTCTATTCCATTCTAATACCAGTACTAAAACAGTGGACCGTGTTCATTGAGGAACTTATTTGCCATACAGTTTCAAATTATCCATGAAGAGGAGGTGGTTGATTTTGGTGGAGATTTTCCCTTTGGTTGGTACCTCAGGTTCATTTTTCTAAGTACCAAGGTCAAGGGTATCACACAGAGAACAAAAAGCAACGGAGATAGGCTATCACCCTACAAAATCCTTCTTCAGATACCCAATGTGTCCAAGCTTTTATTCGTAAGACGTCAGTTCAGTTTTCCATCCCCACACACTTCTCTTCAGGAAACACGTTACATTTTTCGCAGATCCAATCAGATCTAAGCACTCCATGATCCACGAAAATGGAATTATATCATATGCTTTGCGATAATCAATCCAGGCAGTGATCTGGTAGAATCGTTAGCACGCAAGGCTGAAACGTTCGCCCACATTTTGTCCTTTACGTTCTGAGTTCAACTTTCGCCGTGGTTGGTTTATTGCGGTCGATAAACTGAGTACCAGTCAAACACTGGGGCCCTCTCCCAAATTGCCAGGCCTATAATAGAAAGTACAGGGTGTTCAAAAAGTCTCTCGGCAGAAAGTATTTAATGGTTTTCGGGTGATGCTTGTACACTCATCCGTTACTTGCACGCCAGAAAAAAAAGTCTGGTGGTGTTAAATCAGGTGATCGTGGTAGCCAAAGTCTCTTCGAAATAATCCGTTCACCGGTGAATCAGAGGATGAAAAAATTCACTGAGAAGAGACTTTTTGAACACACAGTATTATTTTTCTCCTGGATTTTATTGTTGTTGTTAAGGTGGTGGTATGGTGGTCGTGGTGGTCGTGGTGGTGGTCGTCGTCGTCGTGCTGGTCGTCGTCGTGCTGGTCGTGGTAATCGGAGTCGTGATGGTTCTAGTTGTGGTTATCGTTGTTCTCAATAAATATACCGAAACCTAAATTCCTGTTACACAGATTTCCCTAACATTTCCAGCTCAGATCGATCATTTCCTTTCAAGAGAAATGGCAGGTTGGGTTTACGAAATATAATTTCTGTCATAAAAGACATTTGTATGTCAGTGAGTTTTTTAAAATTTTTATATTTTCAGTTATATTCTGCTAATTCATTTTAGACAGCCTTGTTTCATTGCTTCGTATAATTATAATGTTATGCTTGAACTGATTTTGACAATACTGAAACACCAGCACGAACACTCACAAGCGCTTGCATGTGTATGTGTATATACATGTGGCTCGCTTTGTCAGTGTATAAATGTGCGAGTATCTGCTATAGTAGCCTGTGCGTTAGGTTCGTTGGTTAGTTGGGTAGATAGATAGATAGATAGATAGATAGATAGATAGATAGATATAGATAGATATGTTTCTTTATTAGCCACACAGGGCTGCACACAGATAGAACAAATTACAAGGTAGAGCTTTTCTTTTGAAGGTATTAAAAAAAAAAAAAAAAAAAAAAGGAAGGGGGAGGTTCGATCAAAAGGGATCGTAAAAGGAGAGAAAGAGGACAAAAATAAGGGGGGTTAAAAAAAAAAAAAAAAAAAGGGGGGGGGGAGAGGAAAAAAAAATGATCAATAGGGATCGTTATCACAGAAATGTCAATATGAAGTGTAAAGGGGAGGACAGGTGAGGTTTACCCGTGGGAAGAAAAGCCTGCGGAAAAGACCACGGTAACCTCGGTCAATGAAGTCACATTTTATATTTATTTTTTTTTTTTTTTTTTTTTTTTTTTGCAAATAAGCAACTCTCTGTTTTCGATTTCTGGGTTCATAGGACTATGCTCAAGGTGGCTTCGTCATTCATACGTGCCATTCTTGCTACATTCACCCATCTTTTTTTAAAACATTCGCTAGACAAAACTTGCCTCTCTACTCTCACTTTCCTTTTCAAGTGGTACTTGAAGAAGTTGATGAGAGATTGACCAGAGAGGAAAGTGTTTGTCTCCAATCCTTTCAGACGCGTCCACCAGATACATTCTTTCGCCATAGCCACAAGGATGATGAAAATAGCTCTTCCTTCCCGTTTGAAGGAAGGAGGCGTGACAATATTGACGATAGACTCAGCTGATAAACCGACTCGTCCCACACGTGACAGCAGTTGTTCGACATAAGCCCACAGGTCGGAAATTGTTGGACACTGAACGAGTGCGTGCAGAACGGTTTCGTCGCTCTGACCGCATCTCGGGCAGGTCGGCCCCGTGTTTCTCGAGCCGTGTCTGTAGAGCTTATCCCGAACGGGTAGCGCTTCTCGGTAGCACTGCCAGGCCAGGGATCTCTGGAAGTTGTCCATGGGCCCTGGCCCGAAAGTCGTCCCGAACAGGCGGGTCAGGTACTCCTCGTCGACGTCCAGGTTCGCCCCGAGCTCGTCGTCGTACCTCCCCTCCACTAAACCCCTATAGAATGCTTTGGTTGTTTTGAAGTCACTTAAGGTCGACCCAGGACGGCAGAGTTGCTTGAGAGCAACGCGACACTCGCGGATAGATAGATAGATAGATAAATAGATAGATAGATAGATAGAAAGATAGATAGATAGATAGATAGATATATAGATAGATAGATAGATAGATAGATAGATAGATAGATAGATAGATAGATAGATAGATAGATATATAGATAGATAGATAGATAGATAGATAGATAGATAGATAGATAGATATATAGATAGATAGATAGATAGATAGATAAATAGATAGATAGATAGATAGATAGAAAGAAAGATAGATAGATAGATAGATAGATAGATAGATAGATAGATAGATATATAGATATATAGATAGATAGATAGATAGATAGATAGATAGATAGATAGATAGATAGATAGATATTATACAGAAATATTCAGACAGACAGACAGACAGACAGAGACAGACAGATAGACAGACAGACAGACAGACAGATAGATAGATATATAGATAGATAGATAGATAGATAGATAGATAGATAGATAGATAGATAGATAGATAGATAGATAGATAGATAGATAGATAGATAGATAGATAGATAGATAGATAGATAGATAGATAGATAGATAGATAGATAGACAGACAGACAGACAGACAGACAGATAGATAGACAGACAGACAGACAGACAGACAGACAGACAGACAGATAGATAGATAGATAGATAGATAGATAGATAGCTAGATAGATAGATAACTTTTTTTATTGGCCACACAGGGCTGGACGCAGAGGGGAGAAATACAAATGAAGAGCTTTTCTTTTCGAAGATAGAATAGGAAAAAGAAAAAAGGAAACAAATGTAAAATTTCGATCATAAGGGATCGGGAAAAAAAAGCGATCAAAAGGGATCGTGTATCATAGAAAGATTTTTTTTTTCAAAGTTACAAACAAGATTAGGTTCATCTGTGGAAAGAAAAGACCACGGTAACCTCAGGCAGGGAGGAAATAAACACATGAGAGCAAAGTGCTCTCTCTCTCTCTCTCTCTCTCTCTCTCTCTCTCTCTTTTACGCTTACAGGATCATGCTCAAAGTGGTTTCGTCAATCGCACGCACCATCTTTGCGTCGCACAAAAGGCGACCCATCTTTTTTGAAACTTTCACGAGACAAAACCTGCTCTCCATTCT
>NC_043002.1:59378224-59410724 GCF_006345805.1 Octopus sinensis | reverse complement strand
TATATATATATATAGATAGATAGATAGATAGATAGATAGATAGGTGTAGTTTATATTTATATTTATATTTATTTTATTTATATTCTCATATTGTACTTATTGTATCATATTACTCCTTTATGTACGCTGTTTTGTTCTATATTATTATGTTTGACCTTAAAGTTTCTTATGTAGTGGTTTAATAAAGTATGTGATTGGGTATTATCTGGTAGTTGATATTTGATTTGGATGTATTTCTCCATTTTCTTATTTTGTATATATATATATATATATATATATATATATATATATATATATATATATATATATATATATATACATATATATATATATATACATATATATATATATATATATATATATATATATACATATATAATATATATATACATATATATACATACATATATATATACATATATATATATATATATGTATGTATGTATGTACGTATGTATGTATGTATGTATGTATGTGTGTATGTGTGTAGTTTAACCATATAGGTATTGATATGTATTCTTGTATATATGTATCTCAACTACCAGGAGGTGAGACCTGTGTAGCCTATGTTTCATGTTAGAGAACTGAAAGGCATTTTAAAATATTATTTACCTTAATCCGGCAACGCTGGGGATTTCTGCTTCTGTACACACATATATACAAATATATATGTGTGTGTGTGTGTGTGTGTGTGTGTGTGTGTGTGTGTGTGTATGTGTGTGTGCGTATGTAACTAGTACTTTATTTTTCAACCCCAAAAGGATGAATGGCAAAGTCAACCTTGGTGGAATTTGAACTCAGAACATAAAGACAGACGAAATGCCACTACGCATTTCACCCGGTGTACTGACGTTTCTGCCAGCTCGCCGCCTTTCTACCAAATATATTGACAAGCCCCTGGTCTGCCCAGGACTAAAGCAGAAGACAGTTAATATGGCGCGCACTGAGACAAACCACTTGGTTGTTAAGCGAGTTTCTTAACCACACAGCCTTGCCAGGGACTATGGTATGATACCATTTCGTTGGTATGTTTCGTAATTGTGTTTTTTTTACTGTTGAAGTAGACAAGATTAGCATGACCTCGCTGGAAGATGTTTTCGAGGTTTCAATTCATATGTTTGCGTGTATATGTGTTTACATGTGTCCCAGAATGTGAATGTATGTCTTCGTATGTGTGCTTGTTCATGTTTGCGTGTATGTGTGTGAAGGTAGCAAAGTTTCCCCATAAAAATAAGTTTTATCAAGGCAAGAAGAAAGAAAAGAAGAAAGACTGAAATGTAAAGAAAATAAAAGAAATGAATGAAAAAAAACTAAAAATGGAAAAATAAAGAAATGAAAAAAAACAGAAATGAAAGGTAAGAAGAAGGAAAACAAGGGAAAAACAGAAAGAATAAGATGAAAGATTAAGAGATGTGGAGTAAACAATCGGAGAGGGAAAGAAAAAACATAAATACAGCAATAAAATATGCGTATATATATATATATATATATATATATATATAGACAATGTATATATGTATATATGTATATATATATATAATATATATATTATATATATATATATATATATATATAGACATATATATAGTATATATGTATATATATATATATTATATATATATATATATATATATATATATATATATAATATATATATATATATATATATATATATATATATATATATATATATATATATATAACTAAAGAGAAAGGCAAATGTGGTGACGAGTGCCTAGATGCATCAATTACATAGATATATATACATATATATATATATATAAATGTAGTGTGTATGTATTTGTGCATCTATGTACGTACACACAAACACACGTTATATACAAAGTATAATATATAGAGAGAGAGGTGGGGAGAAAGGATGATAGCTTTGTAGCCATTGATTCAAACTGAAAGATTGAAGGGAAATGGCTGGTATGGTAGAAGAGGTGGGTTGAGACGAAGTAGGGTGCAAAGGAAGATACCTTTCCTTTGAGAAAGGGAAGCCAGAAAATATAAAAACTCTTCGTTTTGATAGATTAAAGAACACGCTGCGGGCGATTAGAAGCTTAAACTGTAAGAAATAGAGAAGCAGCGTGAGGGAGTCATGAGAGAATCTAAGTGTGTGCGAGAGAGAAGGAGGAGAGTGCGCATGTGTGTCGGTATGTGTGTGTCTCTGTATGTGTATGTCCGTGTGTTTGAAGGAGAGGGAAAGAAAGAGAGAGTGAGTGAGTGAGAGAGCGTGTCTGAGAGAAAGTGTTAAGGGCGTAGTGGGAGAGACACGAAGTTGAAGAAAAATAGGCGAACGAGAGAGACACCTGAAAATACAGACACACACGCAAGCACACATACATACATACACTCACACACACACACGTGTGTTTATGTATGAGAGCTGTATATTTACGTGCAAAAACTTTAAAGTACTCCATCACGCTTTGGGGCAAGTGTGTAGAATTTATAATATGTAGGTAACTAGACCATTAAATCCATGTTATAGTATGGATTTTGCTGGCTGAATACGAAAACTGTGCGTAGTTACTGTGTGCATTTGTACATAAAAGTGTATACATATATGATGATATATATAAGAGGCAGCTATACGCATTTAGATAGATAGATAGATAGATAGATAGATAGATAGATAGATAGATAGATAGATAGATAGATAGATAGATAGATAGATAGAGAGATAGAGAGATAGATAAGTTTCTTTAGTGGCCAAACAGGGCTGCACACAGATGGGACAAGTTACAAGGTAGAGCTTTTCTTTTGGGGGATGAAAAAAAAAGGGTGGCGTAGGTTTTCGATCAAAAGGGATCGTAAAAGGGAAAAAAGAACAAAAAAAAGGAAAAGAAAAAAAGAAAAAAGGGAAAAGGGACAAAGGAAAAGAAAAATGAAAAAGAAGAATAAAGAGGAAAAAAAGGGGAAGAGGAAAAGAAAACGATCAATAGGGATCGTGTATCACAGTGTCATGATGTATGGTGTAAAGGGGAAAGCAAGTAAGGTTTATCCGTGGGAAGAAAAGCCTACTAAAAAGACCACGGTAACCTTGGTCAATATTGTTATATGTTACCACATTTGTTTGCAAGTGGGTAACCCTCTGTTTTCAATTTCTGGGTTCATAGGATTATGCTCAAGGTGGCTTCGTCATTCATACGTGCCATCCTTGCTACATTCACCCATCTTTTTTTAAAACGTTCGCTAGACAAAACTTGCCTCTCTACTCTCACTTTCTTTTTCAAGTGGTACTTGAAGAAGTTGATGAGAGGTTGACCAGAGAGGAAAGTGTTTGTCTCCAATCCTTTCAGACGCGTCCACCAGATACATTCTTTCGCCATAGCCACAAGTATGATAAAAATAGCTCTTCCTTCCCGTTTGAAGGAAGGAGGCATGACAATACTGACGATAGACTCAGCTGATAAACTGACTCGTCCCACACGTGACAGCAGTTGTTCGACATAAGCCCACAGGTCGGAAATTGTTGGACACTGCACGAGTGCGTGCAGAACGGTTTCGTCGCTTTGGCCGCATCTCGGGCAGGTCGGCCCCGTGTTTTTCGAGCCGTGTCTGTAGAGCTTATCCCGAACGGGTAGCTCTTCTCGGTATCACTGCCAGGCCAGGGATCGCTGGAAGTTGTCCATGGGCCCTGGCCCGAAAGTCGTCCTGAACAGGCGGGTCAGGTATTCCTCGTCTAGGTTCGCCCCGAGCTCGTCGTCGTACCTCCCCTCCACTAATCCTCTATAGAATGCTTTGGTTGTGATGGAGTCACTCAAGGTTGACCCAGGACGGCAGAGTTGCTTGAGAGCAACGCGACACTGGCGATGCCATTCGCCCTTCCTCGGCCTCTTTTTGATCCACGATTGCAGTTCGGTCATGGAGACGAGCTGCGGGAAAGCGTGCCTCACAAACGGCGACCACACAGGGCTGAATACAGAGGGGACAAATACAAATGCAGAGCTTTTCTTTTCGAGGGTGGAAAAAAAAGAAAATAAATGTAAGATTGCGATCAAAAGGGATCGAGAGGAGGAAAAAAAAAGAAAAGAAATCATGTATCACAGAAATAATTATAAAAACATTGATAAAACAAGATTGGGTTCATCCGTGGGAAGAAAAGCCTACAGAAAAGACCATGGAAACCTCAGTCAGGGAGGAAATAACCACATGAGATCAAAATGCTCTCTTTCCTTCTTTTTTACGATTTACAGGATCATGCTCAAAATGGTTTCGTCACTCGCACGCACCATCTTGGCAACATTCATCCATCTTTTTTTTAATCTTTCGCGAGACAAAACTTCCCTCTCCATTCTCACCTTCCTTTTCAAGTGGTACTTGAAAAAGTTGATGAGCGATTGGCCAGAGAGGTAAGTGTTTGTCTCTAATCCTTTCGCTCGGGTCCACCACACACATTCTTTCACCATGGCCACCAGTACGATGAAAACTGCCTTTCCTTCCCGGTTGAGGGAATGGGGCCGAGCAATTCTCACGATAGACTCGGCCGATAGGCGGGTTCGTCCCACACGTGACAGCAGCCGTTCGGCATAAGCCCACAGGTCTGAAATGGTTGGACATTGCACGAGTGCGTGCAGAACGGTTTCGTCGCTCTGACCGCATCTCGGGCAAGTCGGTCCAGTGTGTCTGGAACCGTGTCTGTAGAGCTTATCCCGAACAGGTAATGCTTCTCGATAGCACTGCCAGGCCAGGGATCTTTGGTGATTGTTCATAGGTCCCGGCCCGAAAGTTGTCCTGAACAGGCGGGTCAGGTGTTCCTCGTCGACGCCCAGACTCTGCCCGAGTTCGTCGTCGCACCTCCCCTCCACTAATCCTCTATAGAATGCCTTTGTTGTGATGGAGTCGCACAAGTTCGATCCCGGACGGCAGAGTTGCTTGAGAGCAACGCGACACTCGCGGTGCCATTCGCCTAGCCTCGGTCTCTGCTTGATCCATGACTGTAGTTCGTCCAAGGAGACGAGCTGCGGGAAAGCGCGCCGCACAAAAGGCGACCACACCTGTTCACCGTTGTCTATGAAGCGCCGGAGATGTCGCAGTCTCAGCGCATGTCTGCGCATCATCAACCACGGCATGCCCAGCCCTCCATTTAGCGGGTGTTGACAGCAAATGGATCGCCTAACCATCGGAACGTTTGCCGAGCCGCAAGCCCACTGACTTTTCCCGGTTAATTTTTGCTCCCGTTACCGCTTCGTATTCTTTTAGTGTCTCGCCGACCAGCTCGATATGCTGGTAGCTCGACACTATGACGGTGACGTCATCCGCGTATGCAGACACGCTCCTCCCGCATCCCAGCTCTCGTGGGATGCCCCTCAGCGTCGCCAGTTTCCGCAGTTGTGGCTCAAGAGTCAATACATACAGCAGCGATGAGAGGGGGCATCCCTGACGAACCAAACGCATGATGTTAAAAGGTCTGGATAGATGACCATTTACGCGAACTACTGAGCGGATGCCGCTGTATAAGGCAGCGATCCAACCGTGGAAAACTGGACCGAAACCAGCCGCTTTAAGGACAGCCTCCAAGTAGTGATGGTCTATCCTATCGAAGGCTTTTGATTGATCCAAATTGATCAGCACCCCACCCATGCCAGGATTCTTAACTACTTCTACCCGGCACGGCGCATGTTTGCGCCTTGTCGATTAGTTTCTTGATGACAAGCGCCAACTTCTCGGCTAACACCTTGGCCAAAATTTTCAAATCTGCGTTGAGCAAAGTGATGGGCCTGAAATTATCTATGACGTCCCCCTTGTTTTGGTCTTTCTTAATCTGTGTCACTGCTCCTCGCTTTACAAAAGCAGGAATACTCCCGTTGTGCTGCCAGTTGCAGTAGACAGCTGCCAAGACGCCTCCAAACAAGTCTGGCATATGAAAATAAAGTTCGTAGGGCAGACCATCCAAGCCTGGTGACTTGTCTCTCGCGCAGCCTACCATCGCATCCTGTACGTCCGCAGCTGTGATAGGCCTTTCACAAGACTCCACCTCTCTTGCTGAGAGTCGTGGCAAGGCATGCAGGTAGGCACTAAAGTCCACTCTGCGTTCTGACCCACCACTTGTCCCAAACAGTTGGGTGAAGTGTTGTTGAAAAGCCCCACACATCCTTTTAGGCTCGAGCAATTCGCGCCCCTGTTCATCTATAAGAGACTTGATGGTGGCTCTGTTGCCTCGTTGCGTCTCCACCACTCGGGCCTCTTGGGCGGCTCCAACTCCTTCGTTCCTCAGAGCACGCATCCTAGCTCTGACAACGCATCCTCGTGTTTGGCGTTGAGGTGTTGGTCGAGGCCAATCTCGCCGCCAGCACGTTGGACGTGATGCCAGTTCTAAGTGCCTCTTCTAAAACCTTAACTAATTCTCCCTCTATTCTATTTCGGTCTAATGCTAGGGCTCTACTGTATTTGACTGATTCTACTTTAATTGCTTTTTTTAGGGCATACCACCATCTGTTGTTGATGATGGTACCCGTCAAAGCTCTCTTAACTAATGTGCTGATCCGGTCCCTGTAAAACTGTTGTGCTGTAAAAGACGCGTTCAGTTTCCAGTAACCAGGACCCTGCCTATGTGTCTTATCTAAGTCAAGTGTACAAGTCACAAACTTGTGATCTGTGTAACTGACTATATGAAATTGTGGACAACCTACACTATTTTTATCTATTATCCTACATAATACTCTATCTAAGTATGATCTGGACGACCCGATGCGGTTACTCCATGTCCACATTGGCACATTCGGGTGGTCCAGTCGGTACTTGTCAGACAGTTGAAAACGTCTGAGCAGGTCTTTGAGGCATTTGCATCTCCTTCTATTACTATATCTGCCCACGTACTCTAGATGCGTGTCCAGGGTGGCATTCCAATCCCCCACTAAAAGTAAAGCACGAGACGTTCCCATGAAAGACTCTAGACGTCGAAAGAAATCTGGTCGGCCTGTTAAGGACGGAGCATAAACTGCTATCAGTCGAAAATCACACTCATTGCTGCCATCGACATCCAAAACGACCAGCCTACCCTCCGGGTCTAGGAAATTTGCTCTTACTTTGAGATCCAGACTCTTACGGATAAGCACCGCAGTGCCACCTCCGCCCATTCTCGGTAGACACGAAGAAAAATAAATGTTGAAATGTGTACCGAAAATGTGCTGGAGTGCCCGCAAGCTGTGGAGTCTGGTCTCACTGATGGCTATGATATTCAGATTTAGTGACTTGATGTCATTTAACAGGTAGCCTTGTTTCCAAGGCGACACCAAGCCACGTACATTTATACTGCCTATTCTGAGCATGTTCGGATAAAATTGTGTTTTACACACGAAAAGAAAGTGCAAAAAAGGAAAGAGAGAGAGAAAAGTTTACTTGTTGTTCGAAAGTCCTTTGTTTTTCACCTCACGGTCTTCTTCTATGAGGCTTTTGTATAGTTTTTTTTTATGAATACTTTTGAAATCTCCCTACTGCATCAGGGTAAAGAGATTTCAGGGTGCTGTATGTGTTCTGTGTTACGTGTATTATTTTAATGTGTTGTGGTGGTGTTGTGCGTGGGTGGTTACTTGTTTTTATGTCGTTTTCAGTTATGTTGGTGTTTGACCTAATGTGTTCCATTAGGTCGTGGTTGTTTGTGTTTATGGCTGTCAACATTGCTGGGGGGTTTGATGATGGTGTGTTTGTGTTGATGTGTTTGTTTTCTGTGGATGTTTTTGTTTCGGGAGTGGTGTATCTTCCTGCTTTGTTTGTTATCTTTTCTTTTCTTTTTTTTTTCCCTTTTTCTTCTCCCCCCTGTGGCTATTTGCCAATCTTTTGTCTTCTTCGTCTAATGACAAATCAGAAGAATCAGAGCTTGGAAGAGGGAAAATATTGGGGTCTATTGTAGATTGTGTTGATTTTGTTGTTGGTGTTGGTTGGTGAGCGTTTGGTTGTGGTGTATGCGGTTTTGGAGGTGGGGTGTGGGTATTTTGTGTTTGAGTGATTGTAGGTATTGTTGTGTTGTTTGGGGTCTCAATTTTGTGGGGATTTGGAGTAGTAATTGTTTCTTCATTTTCGCTGAGTGTCTTTTTGGCAGATGTCTTTGGTTTGAGAGTTGGTTTATTCTTGGTTGTTGTTGTTGGTGATGTTGCTTCTGTTCTTGGTGCAGTTGGTGTGGTTGTTTGGTTGGTGAGGTTTGTTTTTTGTTGGTTTTCTGTGATTAGTCCTGTTCGTGCAAAACGTGGTGTGGGTAGTAAACCTGGTTTATTTGTTTTTTCCGGCTGCTGTTGTTGTTGCTGTTGTTTTCTTGCGGCAGATTTGCAGTCTTTTTTTAGGTGTTGCTCACTGCCGCATATGTAGCAACGTGGTCTTCTGCCATCGACGACCACATACAACTTGTGGTCTTCTGATACACATATCTGGGTGGATATAACACCGATAGCTTGGTGTTAATGTAAGTTCATCTGAATGAAGAGTTAGCGTTGAGAAACGTCTTGCTAACTCTTCAGTGTGGAAAACCACTTGTATGTGTGCGAACTTGTTCCACCAGGTCACATAGTCTTTGTAGTCCCAGATGGATTTCATGCATTTTTCTATTTTGCTTGTGTTAGCCTTCTCTGGGCTTTTTGTTTTCTTATTAATTATTTTATAAATAATTGTTCTTTTTTTTTCATCTTCTAATATTTCTTCTGGTATGTTTATTTTTACTACACCATCTATTTCTGTTATTGTAATGTTCGTGTCTTTTATTTGTTGAGCAGTAAAATATACTGTTGTCTTTTTTTCTTTAATCGCCTCGGCGAAATTTGTTGTTGTTTTGTTATTGTTGTTGCTGGTGGTGATGTTGTTGCTGGCTGCAGTTGGTAAAATTGGTGTATTTGGTTTGATTATGCAAGTAGGAAGGGGTGGAAAATTATTTTCATAATTTATCCCTGTATTCGAGCAGCTTTTGTCAATTTGTTTGGTGGTCACAGTCTTTTGTTTATTCACTTCAGTTCTTGTTGTTGGAGTAAAACAGGTCTGAACGGAATTGTTGTTGTTGTTATTGTTGTTTTTGTTGTTGGTGGTGGTGTCAGTGGCAGAAGAGACAGCCGTGGCAGCAGATGTCGAAATGGTGGCGCAATTTTTATTTTTGTTGTCATTGTTATTGTTGTTGTTGTTGGTAGTTGAGGTAGTGGATGAGGTGGCGGCGGTGGTGGTTGTGGTGGTGAAGGCGGTGGTGGTAACAGTAGTAGTCTCTATGTTGTTCTTGCTAGTGGTGGTGTTGGTGACAGGGCTGTTACTACAAGTAGTTGTAGCGTTCATTGCAAAGTCATTGATGATTTTACTTTGCGCGCATAAATTCTTTTTTTCTCCTAGCGTTTCCAGTCTAGGAGAAAGCTGGTCGATAAAGGAACGCGACCATCGTTCAATACAATTTCTTGACATTTTGAAAATGTCGAGAAAGAAATTACAAAAATTAAATAGGGTTGAAACTGCCCCTAGGGGCGAATTCCTCCCTTGGAAAAGCACTCAAACGAAAGTTGGGTGCCTTCGGAGTCGAAGTGACAGCACGTCCATAGCTAGATAGATAGATAGATAGATAGATAGATAGATAGATAGATAGATAGATAGATAGATAGATAGATAGATAGATAGATAGATAGATAGATAGATAGATAGATAGATAGATAGATAGATAGATAGATAGATAGATAGATAGATAGATAGATAGATAGATAGATGCATTGATGCCCATTTATGTGTTTAAAGATGTGTATATATGCCGCACGGTGATATGTGAATATGTACATATGTTAATTATTGGAAAGGAACTCAAATGAAGCTTCGTTAAAATGTTTTCCAAATATTCAATGAACTACTAACGGATTGCATTATGGGATTGGAAGCCAATTATTTTTGCTCTGTCTTGGAAAAACCCCGAACAGCAGCAAGTTTTAATGTAAAACATTCGCTTGCGTAATTCATTGCACCTATGGCAGGAGATACAAACAGGAATATATATACCTATAAATTACATTTGCCGTAATTTCATACGAGATATTCATATCCGCTAATCGGTTGATCTCCACGATACCTCAATCCTGTTCACTGTTTTGTAAAATGGTATCATGGACGTCGTCTGTTGCACCGAATGGCAGACTCTATTTCAATGTTTCAAACCTATTGCAAACTTCGTCATTGGGTGTTGTACTGGAAGTTGATATTTACCTCTTATTTTTTATCTTTTATTTGTTCAGTCATTAGACTGCGGTAATGCTGGAGCACCGCCTTGAATTTTTTTTTTTTCTAGTAGAATTAATCGATCCCAGTATTTCTTTTTTTAAGCCTGGTCTTGTAATATAACAGACTCTGTCGCCGAACCCCTAAGTTACGGGGATGCAAATACACCAGCATCGGTTGTCAAGCGGTGGTAGGGGAACAAACACAGACACACACTGAAACACACACACACACACACACACACATACACAAATATATGTTATGACCTCCCTGGCTTTACATCAGAAGCGCTTCTAACGCCATTACTGATCTTTCTGGTGAGCTGTTTTCTCACCTGTCTGATCTCAGAATTCGCAGGGTTCATCAGCTTGCACTTGGGGTTAGAGACAAAGTTTTGTTTATGATCCTTGATCGTAATGAAAGCTTCTTTCTTCGCAAGTGTTTCTACCTTATCCCCTCTACTTAGTTTAATTGCTAGATCCTTAGCTTCGTAGTTAATGCTATCAGAGGCTTGTGAGGTTGTTCTCATGTACTTTCGTTATGTAGTTCTGCATATGTATCGTTACTTTCATGTGGGCAAGGATAAAAATTTCTCTTCTGCTATTGACGTAAATGTCCGGGTGCTGGGAGCAGAAAATTGGTCTTTTCTGAGCAAAGCATAAACTGCACTTCCTGCCGCTATTGAAGTACGCTTTACATTTCTCTAGAATCTTCCACTTTATGCTGTACTCAGTGGCGCTTTCTTTCAACGACCAGATGTGCTTGGACAGGCTTGTGGTATTACGTCTCTACGGGATGTTAAAGTAGGCTTGTGTTTGTTATAGGGGTTTGTCATATATATATATATATATATATATATATATATATATATATAATATATATAATATATATATATATAATTATATATAATGTATATATATAATATACATACATGCATACATACATACATACATACATACATACATACATACATACATACAACACACACATACATACATACACACACACACACACACACACACACAATGATACCTCGCAGTACGAGTTTAATGCGTTCCATGACCGAGCTCGTTTTGCGATTTACTTGCTTTACAAATAAATTTTCCCCATTGAAATTAACTAAAATACCATTAATCCATTCCAGCCCCACAAAACCACCCAATAATAAATTTTTAATGGGTTTTAAAACAGAAAATGTGTAGTTAGAATAAAATGGACAATTATAAATAAAAAAAAAAACGAGAATGAAAAAGAAAGATGTAAACTGATTTTATTAACTGAATTACCTTAAAGATGGGACGATTTGTGCGCGAGAAATATGATAGAGCGGTGAAGAGGAGGATAACTGCTTGGAAGGAGAATCTCCTTCCATTATGACTTCAGGAAGAACAATTTCTGGCGTTTTCTCTCACTTCGCTTAATTTAGGCATTTTGGACACACTTGCTTCACCTTTCACACTTGCAGGTCGTTTCGTTAGAAACACATCAAGAGAAGTCTGCTTTTACCTGCCTTTCTAAATGTTACAAAAATTCACCAGAGCAGAGTCATTAAATAAAGCAGCTGCATGGCCTGTGGCTACTTTTTTAGAATGATATTTTTCTACAAATTGAGAAACATGCTGCTACTTTGCCAACATTGTCTGTATGTCACTCGTAGAGATAGCATTCTCCTTTAAACTGTCAAGCTGCGGGGTACCAATCGCTTCCACTGCATCCAAATGCTGCCGCTCCTGATGCTGCAGGAGTTAATTTGTCGTAGATCCTCTGAGTGTTCTTCGACGAAATCATTAATGTCAACATCATCAACCTCAAGGCCTTTGAACTTGCCAAGAGATATTATCTCCCCTACTGCAGGTGTCTCAAACTCAAGCCCCTCGAAGTGTCTTTCGGATACACACTCAGGTCACAGTTGCCTTCACGCAGAATTCAATGTTCTCCTCGTTACACCCTGGCAGGCCATGTCGATGATTTTTCAAGCAGTTTACAATGTTGTAGTGTTCCTTCCAAAACTCACGAAGGGTTAGATTTCTATTTTCGGTGACTTCAAAGCACCGACGAAACAGGCGTTTGGTGTACAACTTATTAAAATTAGAAATCACCTGTTGGACCATGGGCTACAAGGTAGGGGTGGTGTTGCGTGAAAGGTACATAACTTTTATAAATTTAAATTCGTCCAGAATATCGTCTTCCAGGTTAGGAGGGTGAGCAGGAATATTGTTGAGGACGAGGAGGGCCTTGATTGGGAGCACTGTTCAACATAGGGTACTTTTTTTATTACTGATCTGAAGACAAGTTTGATCCACTCGGAGAAGAAGTGCCTGGTTACCCAGGTTTTAACATTTGCCCTCCACATGACTTGCAATTTCTCCTTCAGGATTTTGTGCGACTTGAACGCTCGTGGGTTTTCGGTATGATAGACAAGGAGCGGTTTTATCTTCTCGTCTCCACAGATTAGCATAAAGGGTGAGAGTTGAACTTTTATACGCTCGTCGCCTAACATTTTCTTCTCTGCAGTTATATAGGTTCTTCTGGGCATATTTTTCAAAAGAAAAAGGCCAGTTTCATTACATTTGGATATCTGTTGTTCGATGTACTCCCATGCTGCGATGAGCTGACAGATTTCACGCACGAAAACTCGCTGCTTCTCCATACCTGACGAAGCTATGAACACCAGTCCTCTTCTTGAAATTATCAAACAAGCCGCGACTGGCCTTAAATGTGTATGAAACTCGATCGTACTGCAGATTTCCGCTCCTAATTCAAGACAGAAATTCTCACGAGCCTCGTCTCGTACAGCAAATTTCTCCTACAATGGTGCACTCGCACTGAGGGGTACTTCTCCTTTAACTCTCTCTCTCTCTCTCTCTCTCTCCATCTCTCTCTCTCTCTCTCTCTCTCGTTGCTCACACGTGACCATCGTCCATCATTCTTTTCCTCACGTGATCATCTTTTTCTTTCAGGGCTGTCCTAGAAGCGGGATGTATCCTATCTATTTCTCTCTCCTAGCTTTTCTCTCGTCGAAGGAAATAATTCTCCAGTGTTATCAATTTTACCCTCCATGTTTGTTTTCATTCGGTTTCCTTGTATGTCTCCACTGTCCTGTATTTATTCCTAACTTTGACCCTCTATAAATCAAAAATTTTATTTTGGTATTTGTGGGAGCAACTACCTGCGAAGACTCACATGTCGTTCAATGCTCGAAATGAGGAGTAGACAGACAGCTGACAACTGATGAAGGGTCGTTGTTTAAGTTTCTTGTCCCGTTTTTCATTTGTTTCTCTCGTTGTTTGCATATTCAACTCATTTGCTTTCGTATTCCATCTTTTTTACTGTTTGTAACGTCCTGCGCCCATACACACACATACACACACACACACAACACACACACACACACACACACACACACACCACACACACACACACATATATATATATATATAATATATATATATATATATATATACATATATAATAATAAAATATTATATAATATAATATAATAAATATAATATAATATAATATAATATAATAATAATAAAATATAATAGCCCCGATAGTTAAATTCGTTAAACCGCTCGTGTTTTTGACGCTCGTGTGGGTCTAATTAATTGTATTTAAGACAAACCTCTGCTGATGATTTATAGATGTGTATGTAAGTAAAATTACATATTACATTAGTAATGAAACAATTTGTTCAGGGTCAATCTATTTATTCGTTATATTTCACTTTCCTTCCGTTAAATGTATGTTACTTCTAGTTGGAAACATCTTTTTCTGTGTCTATACTATCGGGGCTATTTTTAGCACTAGAGTTATCCACATAGTGGTTAACTCTCTAATAATTTATGTATAAATTTGTATTTTTTCCGTAGTTTTTTGTGCTAATCCACTCGGTGTTAAATTAATGGTATTATTAAATTAATATCAATTTTTCACCCTCATTTATAAATTTATAAATTTAATTATGCGGCAGTAAATATTTTATTTGATGCAGCATACGTTTCCAAAGAGTCTTGGCATGCTTTTGGCGGGGAGTTTGAGGCATAACTAAAAATGCAATTCGTTAAACCGCTCGTGTTTTTGACGCTCGTGTCGGTCTAATTAATTGTATTTAAGACAAACCTCTGCTGATGATTTATAGATGTGTATGTAAGTAAAATTACATATTACATTAGTAATGAAACAATTTGTTCAGGGTCAATCTATTTATTCGTTATATTTCACTTTCCTTCCGTTAAATGTGTGTTACTTCTAGTTGGAAACATCTTTTTCTGTGTCTATACTATCGGGGCTATTTTTAGCACTAGAGTTATCCACATAGTGATTAACTCTCTAATAATTTATGTATAAATTTGTATTTTCTCCGTAGTTTTTCGTGCTAAGCCACTCGGTGTTAAATCAATGGTATTATTAAATTAATATCAATTTTTCACCCTCATTTATAAATATATATATATATATATATACATATACTTTGATACTTTGATAGGTTTCGGCCATTATTGGCCCAGGCCATGTACACACACACACACACACACACATATATATATATATATATATATATATATATATATATATAAATAGCATCATAATTTTGAAATATCTATCAAACCGTCAAAAGCTCGTTTATTTTTATGTTTTTTTTTATTTATTATTAGCGTTGCTTAATATGCTTTGCGCTTTCTTTTCACATATCCTGAGAGAAAGGTAATTAAAATTCATTAAAATGACAAATCTATCAAACTTTCAAAGTGGTCAAATTGTTGCTGGTCGTATGGCAGGCGCTAGCGTAACAAAAACAGCCGACATATTTGAAGTGTCAAGAAGTACTGTCTCGAAAAAATGACAGCCTTTGAGAAAGAGGGAAAAACCTCCTCATTGAAACAAAACTCTGGAAGAAAACCAAAACTTTAAGATAGGGACCGTCGGACTCTTACGCGAATTGTTAGAAAGGATCATAGAAGTACAGCTCCCAAAAATTACTGCAGGGCTTAATGACTACCTCAAGAACCCAATTTCCACAGAAACTGTTCGCCGAGAGCTGCGCAAAGGCGGATTTCACGGGAGGGTTGCAATCAGAAAACCACTACTTCAAAAAACAATCGTCAAAGAGTTGAGTAAAAACCTACAGAATTGGTCCCTAGAGCAGTGGAAGAATGTTATTTTCTCGTACGAGTCATCGTTTGCCTTATTTCCGACCACCGGCTGAGTATACGTGTGGAGACAGCATTTGACCCAGACTGCCTTCTTCTAACTTTTAAAAATGGTGAAGGATCTGTGATGATCTGGACGGGCTATATCTTGGAAACCCGCCGGCCCAATGGTTTCCCTTCATGGCAGAATTAATAGTAAAGCCTATTTAAGCATTTTATCTAATCAAATTCATCCTATGGCTGCAGATCTGTTTTCGGAGGGAAACGCACTCTTTCAGGATGATAATGCGCCAATTCACACAGCTAAAGTTGTTACTGAACAGCATGAGGATTCTAGTGAAGTTGAACATCTTATCTGGCCACCACAGTCCCCAGATCGCAATATTATTGAACAGTTATGGAGCATTTTAGAAAAACAAGTAAGGAGTCGATATCCTCCACCATCATCACTACAAGAACTGGAGACTGTTTTAGCTGAAGAATAGAAAGAAAAATTCCTTTGGAAACAATTCAAAATTTGTACGAGTCCATATCTCGTAGAATGTAAGCTATAATCACTGCCAAAGGCAGTCCTACCCCATATCAAAACAAATTTGTTTAGAATTTTAAGGTGGTTCCTTTATTTTGTCCAACCCCAATATATATATATATAAGCTTTCTCGGTAGATTATGCTTATGCATCAGCTTAACTCAGAACGAAGTTCACACATGATAAATTATAATCTACCTCTTTTAATTAAAAATCCTGAGTATTTAACCGAGTTTTGTATCACGAACTTCTGCAGAAACTACAAAACATACTACAACCGCCATTTTGAAAAGCAATTTAGTTGTTTTAGCGGAAGTACAATTGGAATAAGATGTAGTAATATTAATTTTAAGATATATTATTAGAAACTACCTGCTGGTGAGGCTATAGGCATATTAAAAGGCAAGAGTTAAGAGACAAGTAAATAACGTAGAAAATTCAAATTGTTTGAAATTTCATTTGTTAATTTTTTCTTTAGATTTTAGATTTTAGCTTAAAGCCCAAATAATTTGTTGGCTTGTTTTGTTTTGAATTTTTTCAAAATGTTTCCTTAATTTAGTTGTTATGTCTTTATACATTTGTACGTTCCCCACTACAAAAATTAACCTATCCTCCTACCAGGTTCACGAACACAAACATATATGCACGCACAGGCCAACACATACGCACTCGTATATACAATATACATATGTATACATGTATATATGTATACAATATACATATATATACATGTATATATGTATATATATCATGTATCTCTCTCTCTCTCTCTCTCTATATATATATATATATATAGAGAGAGAGAGAGAGAGAGAGAGATACATGATATATATACATATATACATGTATATATATATATACAGATATAAATAGATAGATAAAAAGAGAGAGAGAGATACGTAAATACATGTGTATAGACATTTATGCATCAATGTATTTACATATGTGTGTGTATGCGTAAGCTTATGTCAGTATGTATACATATATATATATATATATATATATATATATATAAATAAATAAGCTTACGCATATAAACACATATATATATGCATATATCTATGCACACATATACATATACACACATATATATACACACACAGATATATATGCATATATATGAACACTTATACGTATACACACACATTCATACATACACATATATATACATATATATGCATTTATATGCCCTCATACGTATACACACATACACATTTATATATATAAATATATATATATGTGTGTGTGTGTGTGTAAGTATGTATGTATGCATGTATATATGTATGTATGTATACATGTCTATATGCATATAGAAATGTATATGTTTTTATGTCTGTCAGTATATATGTGATTGCCTATATGCACATCTAGATCTGTTTTCTCTTTTCCTCTTCATTTTGCATTGTTACAACGTTAGATATAAATTAGAGAAACGTGAGTCGGATGATCAGCGGTAGAGAATCTAATAAAAAGACGTGGTGGAAGAGAGAGGAAATCAGAAAGAACTACAGAACAAATACATAACCTCCTCGAGAGTTAATTTGCTTGGTAACACGTCAGTCGTGATTAATATATCAACGGTGTAGAAGAGACGCAAAGCAGAAACTTGGCAAATATGAAATAGCCTCGTGAATAACACGCTAGGGTAATATTACAAGACTGTCTGGTCGGTTATGATTTCGAAAACGCTGAAGGCATTTATTTTTATTTATTTACCTGTATATTTTATTTTCGAATTGAAAACAATTTAATAATGCTATGACGTGAAAGAAGATTGTAAGTTACGTGATTTTAAAATTTTTTCGGAGGCTTTCAGTAAACGCTGGTATAGTCTGCTGGTATCAGCAAAAGTCATATAATCTCCATGATCTATAATTATTGTCATTGAGATGATTTACCATTTACATTATGTCAGCTTCCGAGTGGCAAAATTTTGGTCTATAATTTGAACCATGCACACAAACATGCATGCAGCTTTAGGTTGATATATGTTACATATAAGGCGGCGAGCTGCGCATTGGGGTCGATCTAATCGACTGGCCCCTTCCCTAAAAATTTCGGGCCTTGTGCCTAAAGTAGAACAGGATATATGTTACATATAAGACGGTGAGCTAGCAGAAACGTTAGCACGCCGGACGAAATGCTTAGCGGTATTTCCTCTGCCGCTACGTTCTGAGTTCAAATTCCGCCGAGGTCGACTTTGCCTTTCATCCTTTAGAGGTTCTTATTTAAAAGTACCAGTTACGCACTGGGGTTGACACACTCGACTTGTCCCCCCCCTCAAATTTCAGGCCTAGTCCCTGTACTAGAAAGTATTATTATGCTTCTCAAAGACATCTTGTAATTGAAGTATATCTACTTAGATCCAACATCACTCTTTTCCTTTTCCTTCTATCAGCTATTCAGTATACACTTTGTGTGACACTTAACCTTAAAACGTTAACCTTAAAACGACTAATTAATTTTGTCAATTAATTAGTTCATCTTCCAAATTCTTTGATATCTATTGATTGGTTTGTCTGTGTTTTTGCAGTTTAATTTTTTTCAGGAGTTATCGTTTCTAATGATGACGAATAAATACATACATCCGTACATACATACGTGTGTGTGTGTGTGTGTGGTGTGTGTGTGTGTGTTGATAGTGTACATTTCTTGTTGCTCCAGTTCCCCTTTCGATCCTGCAGGGTGGCATCATCTGAAGGCTATAACAGTGCAAAAGCGAATTGTGACCATCGATGTGTAAGGACAGCTGATAGCCTGGTCCGTCACGTGATCACATGATATATAAATAAATATTTATATATTTATTCATTGAGAATAAAGTGAACTGGATTTCAGATAAGTGCTCTTCATTTAACCAGTTAGTCCGACTTTTAAAAAACAGTTAATCTTCATGCTTCTGACGAATGTCTATATTATAATAAGCGCAAAGATCACGATACTCTATCCACTTTCGTAATTAGCTGGTGTCAATTTTCTTGACCCAGTATCCATAGTCCTTATCTTAGAAGTAGAGGTAAAGCGACAACAAACTGCCGTAATACAGTAAAAAAACCTGTAAAACAGTACAGTTCTATATTTAAGAAATGAGGAATCATGTACATTATTTACATTATTTATATTTGACGGATATTCGTCCTCATCTTGTTTGTTGTTAACACAACGTTTCGGCTGATATACCCTCCATCCTTCATCGGGTGTCTTGGGGAAATTTCGAACCTGGGTTCTCATTCATAAGGTATTTTTCGATGTTATTATTATTATTATTATTATTCATGTCACTGCCTGGAATCGAACTCAGAATCTTCGAGTTAGTAGTCCGCGCTCTTAACCACTACGCCAAATATCCGACAAATGTAAATAATGTAGATACTGTAAATAGTGCAAAACAGTGTTTAAAAAGCAAGAAACCAACAACAATCAACGAATCTCAACTTACGTTTGACAAATGACTTCAAATCCAATCCAAATTTTTTTTATTACCCACAAAGGGCGAACATAGAGGGACAATACAAACGAATAAAAAATAATAAACTAAATAATGGGATGGTAAATTGAAATTGAGTCGCTCGTCTCCACATCCGGGCGACTCTATTGATCTTTCTTTTATTTTTACTTGTTGAAACCTTCAAAAATGTCCATTTAAAAATTGTTTACGTGATATTCGTAACTTAACGCCGTGGGCATACCCTCGGTGTCCATTCCTCTCTGTCAGTATATCACGTCGCTTCCGTGTGAATAGCGTCCACAGTTACACACTCACAGCCTGAATGCACCTCCTTACAACCTGTAGGGATCACTAATATACGTTTCTTCCACCTATACACACTTTTTTGCAGTTTGCCATTTTGTTGATTGTAGAGGACTATGCACTTTGTTTTCTTCACAGGTTATGGACTGGGGAATTTGCTAACCTTTAACATTTATTGAAAATGGGGGAGGGTACCAAGTGATTTCCCCTTTTCTACTCCTACTAGGTAATTTACCATAATTTATTTTATAATATTTCGTTTTGGGATTTGGTTTGCAAGATTCTTTATATGAGTTCGTGTGTTGAAGCATATTCTGTTGTGCCTGGGGAGAGTCATTTTCTTTTAACTATATAGTTTAACTATTGAAAATGTTGCAACACGCAACGAAAGTTTTAGGAAAATAAAAATAAGAAAAGTGTGGAAATTTTACCGGTGAGTGTGTTACATTATAAGGCACAAAAAGAAAATGACTCTGCCCAGACACAACAGAATACTTTATAATATATATAGGTAAAATTGTCGTCAGGGGATCCTATGTTAGCTCGTTCCTTTGAGTTTTTATTTCAAACTCATCCTATTATATTTTTATCTCACCACAGTCGACATTTTATAGACCAAACCAGGTATTTATAGGTTCAAATTCAACAAATATATCTCTTGGTGCCAATATGGGAAATGAATGACAATAATTGTGATAACCTTCCCCGTTATCACAAGCTTCTTTTTACAGTTTTCCCAGAATCCAAATATCAACTTAAATGACTATAATTATTATCTACTATTTTATCGAAAGCTTTAAAGACTCACCTCAGCAGAATGTTATCTCCATTCAGTTTAAAATTCGATTCTTTTGAACTCTTTTAATGTAGGATATTTTTTTCATCAGATTTTATTCCCCGCGTACCATCGATTTCCGCGTGTTAAATCTAATATTTTTCCATTTTGAAAATTCTCTCAGTTTTCTACTGCAATTATACATAGTTTTACTGGTCTTTTTACTGTCATGTACCACTTTGTTTTTTAGGGTTTTATTTTAAATATTTTTCAGATGCATACATTTTATGTACACTTTCTACTTCAATCTCCATTATTTTTATATTTTACGAATAACTGTTTTATGATTTGGGTGTCAGACGAGAAGGTTCTTTTCAAGATTCTTTTTTTAATGACTGTATCTGTGATATTTAGATACGCTTTACGTCTAATCACCCTCATAACGAATTGAAAACTGGGTTTATGGATTTATGGGTTTCGCAGACGATTTCCAGTTTTGAAAGAGGTTTTATTTCAGATCGATTTTAATTCAGTTTGAAATCTTTGTGGAATATTTTAAAATATTTTATCTAACATAGCACTTTATTTCTTATCTCTTACTTGTTTCAGTCATTAAACTGCGGCCATGCTGGGGCACCACCTTGAAGAAATTTTAGTCGAATAAAATGACCATAACATTCTTTTTATTTTTTTGTTTCTGTTTGTTTTTGTTTAAGCCCTAGTGCTTATGTCAAACGGTTGTGGATGACAAACACAAACACAAAGATACATCCACACCCACCCACACACCCACACACACACACACACACACACATATATATATATATATATTATATATAATATATATATATATATATATGTGTATATATATATATATATATATATATATATATATATATATATATATATATATATATATATATATATATATATATATATATATATATATATATATATTAGTATATACGACGTCTTCCGTCAGTTTCTGTTTACCAAATCCACGCCCAAGATTTTGGTTGGTCCAAGGCTATAGTAGAAGACACTTGCCCAGGATGTTATGCAGTGGGACTGATCCCGGAACCACGTAGTTGAGAAGCAAGCTTCTTACCACACAACTACACCTGCGCTTTTATTCACATCCAAGAAATATATATAAACTTTTATAATCATTTCCATCCCGCCCCATTTTTGAGAAAACCTTCAATCGTGCTATTTTTATTATTTCCCCTCTTATAGAGATAATGTCTTCTTCCTATTTCAAGTGGTTTTGCTCTTGTTAATATCATCGGTCCGTTAGGCTACCATTGGTTGAGGAGACTGAAAATAAGTTGTTTTTTTTTTTATTCCGGTGAACACGTGTCATGCCCAATGTTTATGAAATACAACGGTGATTAGCATATTTACGTTAGAAGATACCAGAACATTATTATGAGAATTCTCACTGTTCTGCATGCTTCCCAGGAATTATATGTTTGGACGCTGTCAGAACGCATCATCAAATAATTTGTTTGCACATTTTCATAAATCACAGCTTGTATTCTTATTAGATTCATCAGTCCAGTGGGCTAGCTTTAGCCGAGGAGACACACAATAAGGTCGAAAGACTGTGATGTCTTAAATTTCCTTCACATGCTGAATCGCGTGTATTTGGACACACGTCATCTACAGGGAGGAATTGTTCTCCACTGGCGGTAAAACAACCAAGATCTGATATTCACGTTCGAATCTTCTTAAACTTATTGCTTTGTTATTGTCGATGTTCTGCCTGTACCGAATGAATTATTCCCTACAAATTTGTTGACATCGTATCATTCTTTTTTGTACATGGTTAGCTCAAAGGCAATTTCCGTAGTACACTTACAGATCGTCAATGAAAACACTATGGATGTGGTTTTGCCACTTCTTCCCTCAGTGACACTCTTCTTGCAGCCGCTTCAAGTATTGGGTTTTCCGGAAAGTTCGTGCCGATTTATAGTAGCTTACCTTTCGACTTATTTTAGAATATGGTTGAGTCCATAAAATAGGATTTGACTACACCTCCATTTAGAGCACAATTTAAGCTATCATTTCATGGCAGAAGATTTATATTCCTAAAACCTGTGTTAATTCTGTAACCCTTTAAAATGGAAAATCAGAAAGTTTATTTTCGGCACTTGATGCTTTGGGAACCAGACAAAAATTGCTGCAGGTCGTCTGGGATGTGTTACCCCACCCTCCATATTCACCAGATATTGCTCCTTCGGATTTCCACTTAATCAGATCTCTGCAGAATAGTCTTAATGGTGAAAATATCAATTCCTTGCATGACGTAAAAAGATACCTTGATGAATTCTTTGCCATGAAACCACCTGAATTCTGGGAGAGGGTATTTTCAAGTTAAAGGAAAGATGGAGACAAATTGTGCAACAAAATGGTTCATATTTGGTTGATTAAAAATGTAATGGCAAGTATTTATTGACCTTTTTCTTTCCTTTAAAAATCGGCACGAACTTTCTGGACAACCCAATATTACGATCGATAAAACATTCCAAACGGAAGAGTAACTGCCTCTCAGTATTAATCTTCATGTGATCGATTTTCAACCGTTTATTTTATTTCCTGTCAGCAAATATTTCCCATGTCATCAACCCTTTTAGTTTATCTCCCTCATCAAAATATCACATCTGTCCTCACACATTCACACACTCATATACATCTTCAATCTAAATGCGGCACAATACCTTATATATTTGCTGAGTGACATAGGAAATTGCTGATAGATTTGAATGGTAGTTATTCACTTTATTAGGAATCATTTATTAACAATCGATCTACAACGCCAAGTGGTTCTCACACCTGTTGCTTCGATTAACATCGATCATTATCTACCACGGTAAAATTTCCCGACAAAATATTGTGAAGTTGTTCTATCGAGAGAGAGTGTTTGTACTAACAAGAAATACATGCACTGGTTTAGTTTCATTTCTTTATTATTCGTTATTTGGTTAAATAGTTGACCATTTAGCGAATGATAATATGAAATCGAACCAGTGCGTGATTTTATTATTGGCATCATGGCCCTTCCGAAATACAATAAAATATGTTTCAAAACACCGGCATCTTGCAAACCAAATACAAAGGCGAAAGGTTGTAGATTTTAAACAAGAGATCAGCTAGTTGTCCAGTTCCATCAGGTATCTTTCTTTCAGATTTCTTTATTGCCCACAAGGGACTAAACATAGAGGGGACAAACCAGGATAGACAAAGGGATTAAGTCGGTTATATCAACCCCAGTGAGTAACTGGTACTTATTTAAACGACCCCAAAAGGATGAAAGGCAAAGTCGACCTTGGCTGAATTTGAACTCAGAACGTAGCGGCAGACGAAATACCGCTAGGCGTTTCGCCTGGCGTGTTAACGTTTCTGCCAGCTTGCCGCCTTGCGAGCAGTATTTTTCCTTATGGGGGCAGAGATCCTGTGCTACTGAAACTAATATAGCATGCAATATATTTTCACAAGGTAAGCCTTATTGGTTTTGAGATTCATACCGTCTTCTGCAAATACTGGTCAACAACATCCAAATCAGAGCAGATTTTTCCCTCTTTTTCTTCAACCCTCTCGAATATCTTTCATATTTATTTTTTAAAAATCCAGACTTTGCTTTCACTCAAAAATCTTCAAGGATTTTTATATACTCGAAACAAATATGTTACGATCTTCTTATCCCAAATTCTCACGAACGTAGAAATGTCTAATCGCAAACTACGGAATTCTTTGATATATTTCATCATGAAAAAGCGACCAGTTTCATTTTTAGTAAACAAAAAATTGGTCATTGATATTCTTGTTTCTTTTACTTTAATTCATATAAATATTTTTTTTTACACAATGGCGTACATATCCATTCTTAATAGGGCAGATTCGAATGGGAATATACTAATCGCTGTCGTACTTTGTCTGCCGACATCCAGATACTGTGTGTTCACAACACATTTGACTTCTGATTCATGGAGTCAAGAAGTCCTCGAGACACCGAGTGGATTTGATAAAATAATTACCAGTTAATCACTGGGATCGATGTAATTGACTTCCTCTCAATTTACAGTCTTGTACTAAAATAAGAAATTATTATTATTATTATCATTATTATTATTGTTGTTGTTGTTGTTGTTGTTGTTGTTGTTGTTATTATTTGTTCCTTCGTAACACAGTGTAGCTGGAAATGCACCGGAATCTTTAGTCATCAAGTCAAAACAACGACATCAGACAGATAATACTTTCCTTAAGATGTGCGCTGTGCCCAGTAACGCTGTATGTTGCCAGACATCAATCATGCATAGGATTTCTAGTTGCCTTAAGAAGTCTCGAAGTTTCAATGGGATTGAGCTCAGCGCTCCGATCACCACTGGTATCACTTTTACATTACCCTCTCGCATTCCATACAGTCTTGCCATTTCCACTTTCAATTCGGAGTACTTGGTGATTTTTTCAACCTCTTTACCCAGCATTCATGTCATTTGGTATGGCTACATTAATGAACTGACACTATTTGTCTCTCTTATTCAATATGACAATATCCGGCCGACGGTGTTCGATTACACGATCCGTCTGAAAACCATAGTGCCAGAGTATCGTTACTTTTCCATCCTCCTGCATAACTTTACTTGGTACATGTCCATACCAGTTCTCTGTTACTTCATATTGGTATTTACGGCATAAGAGCCAATGAAGATACACAAACACTATTACAATTATTATTATCATTATTATCATCATCATCATCATTATTATCATTATCATTATCATTATCATTATTATTATCATTATTATTATTATTATTATTATTATTATTATTATTATTATTATTACACTCGGAAGAGAAAGTGAAAAAAGAGAGATCTCTCTCTCCCAGTAAATTTGTGTGTGATTGTGGCAAAAATGATTCTGGTAGATTCGTTTAATCTAAGCACGTGCCTGTAGATTGTAGAACAACATTGGAACGGGAATTTATGCCCTCGATACTCAGATTGATGCTGGATCCGTGGGGTTCCTTGTTGACCCTAACTAGAAGTTTCCCTGTATCAGGTGGACTGCATGATAGATGTATTCATCTAATTTGTATACTATGTGTACTTTCATTTCAGCTCTTACCCTTTTTTCCCTTTCTTCACCCACCCCAACCATCTCTTATGTAAAACCCCCACACAAATTGTTAGCTGTCTTTGAAATGTTCCGCTCAACTGATGTTCCTGCGCTAAATAAAAGAAATCATTATTATTATTATTATTATTATTATTATTATTATTATTATTATTATTGTTATTATTATTATTATTAATATTATTGTTATTATTATTATTATTATTATTATTAATATTATTGTTATCATGATCATCCTCATCATCACCATCATCCTCATCATCATTATCATCATTATTATTATCATCATCATCCTCATCATCATCATCATCCTCATCATCATCATCATCCTCATCATCATCATCATCATTATTATCATCATCATCATCATCATTATTATCATCATCACCATCATCATCATCACCATTATTATTATTATTATCATTATTATTATTCCAAATTGTGCTCTTGTTCTGGATTGCTTTTCGTGATTTAATCTTCAAAATTGGATGACTCTTTCTATATTAAATCGTTGGAATTAATACAAAGAAACGTTAGCGTTTATTTTGATTAATTGTTTTGCCAATGGGCTAAAAAAAAACAGAAAACAAAGACATTTTGAACACTTATTTGTTATCTGATATTCAAAAGAAATTATCGGTCAGACACGCCCCGGAAACAAACAAAAAGCATTGACTGCTGTGTAGTAAACAGAATAAAAGAAAACTAAAAGAAGATAGCCAAAAAATGTTTTAAAAGATAGTATTAGCGTTTTGAAAGGCGACAATAATGATGTATTTCATATTTTGAATATCAATGTGAGCTATTTTCACAATTCTCTTAATTCTAAATCAACAAGAGTAATGACAACAGCACACTTTTTCATATGTCACACACACAAGAAACAAATTTAAGGCATGGACAGAACGATGTCAAAGAAATCACTGTGGTTGGAGTGTGTAACAAAGGATTCTACCTCGTTGCCCGACGAATTTATCCAAGTCCAGGTTAGAATAATGCTTTACGTAGGAGTACTTCAAGTTAAAACAGAAGTGGTTTTGTATGGCCTCTAAAACGATTTGAGCAAGAGCTTGGCTGAATTGCAGATCTGTGTGAGATGCAAAGCGATGAGCTGAGATAGTACGACAACCAGCTCACCATAAGCTTGTACCTCAGTTCAGGGACCAGTGTAAATGAAAAAAAATGACATTCAAAACCACTGACAGTGACACTGGTCCCTGGTTCGAAGTCACTTTTGTAGCACAATACGGATGGATACAAAGTGTGAAAGTGTGAAAGAATGACATGTGGTTAAAGCGGTATCGCGTGGAGCTTGCAAGTCCTTCTGACCACTTCAAGATCAATGGTTAGGTGCACTTTCTTATTGCATGCTGTTGTTAGCAAAGAATTGCGAGCAGTGTAGAAATCACAGCTGTTAAACTAACGCAATCAAAAGATTTTTTTATGATTTCTTCACCGAGGATTTAGAAAAGCAAGAAGAAAGAAAAAATCGACGAAAGCGGAAGATTTCAGTTGTTGCCATCTCAAAAGTACTGCTTGTTGCAGTTTCAACGTTGTCTGGAAAATTCGCATTGTTCTCAGTCAAAAATTATGGAGTGACTCACCCCTATCTTCAGATGTAGTCATCGATATACTCGGCATTTGTAGCTAATAAAAATCATTATCATCGCCACCATCATCTTTATTAGATTAAAATCGTAATATCCGTCTACCGAATACACTCACAAAGCTTTGCATGGTTCGAGGCTATAATAAAAGATATTTGGTCAAGATGCCATGCAGTGGAACTGAACCAGGAACCTTATAGTTGAAAAAAAGCAAACTTCTTACCACACATCCACGTCTATACATAGATATATACGTATCAATATACATAAATATACATAAATACTGACATATATATATATATATATATATATATATATTATATATATATTATATATATATAATATATATAATATATACATAATATATGTGTTTGTGTGTGTATATATACAACAATCACACACAAGTACTTATGTGTGAGTGTGCTATGCGCGTGTGTACTGGTGAACCTGCGTGTGTATGTGTGTGCGTGTGTATAACGATTAAGAAATAATGAATAGATAAAAAATAATGGCATAGTATAAAAATGAATAAATAAAAAAGGAACAGGTCTTCAGAGATCGAGAGGGAAACGGATGGAAAATGAATGAAGGTAAGTGAGGGAGAGAGGGAGAGAGAAACGAAAGAGGGGGAGAGAGGGGTAGAGAGAGAAAAAAGAAAGAGAAAGAAAAGGAAGAAAGGAATGAGAGATGAGAGAAAAGAAAATAAAGGCAGGAGAAACGAAGCAAAGGGAGTGGTTGGAGAACGAATTTAAGAGGTGTTAATAGAAAGTAAAGGCTAGAGGGGGAGAGAAAGAAAAAGATATACTAATAGATGAATAATGTGGGAACACGGAAGAGAAAGATAGTTTGAGAAGCCTTAACAGGAGTGAAGGCAAAGGAATAGGATATGAAGTAAAAATATGTATAAAATGAATAATATAATGGAAAATAAGAAAGGAAGCTCGAAGGTATTGTAAACTAGAGATAGAGAGCGGTAGGCAGACAAAGAGAGAGAAAATGAGAGAACGAGGAAGAGAAAGATAGACAGAGGAGAAGGAGTGAGAAGTCCTAGAAGGAGTGAAAGCGAAGTGAAAATATATATAAAGGAATAATGATACGATGGAAAATAGGAAAGAAAACAAGAAGGAATTGAAGGTTAGAGGGAGAGAGACAAAGAGAGAAATAATGAGAGAACGAGAGAGGGAAAAAACTGAGAGAGGAGAGTGATTGAAAAGGCCTAAGATGGCTGAAAGAGAAGGGATAGGATATGAATTGAGAAATATGAGAAAAGGAATAATATTGTGGAAAATATTAAAGGAAGCGAGAAAGTATAAGCGAGAAGAAAGATAAAGAAATATATTAGATGAATAGGTCAAAAATGTCCCAATATTTTATTTGGTCTTTCCGTATTGATTTATTTTTGACTGGCATACAACTCCAGCAAAGAATCTCTGCGCTAATAACAATGCATTTCACTTCTTTTATAATGGCCGATTTGTCGTATGATAGATTTTTATGCGATAAGTTAAGGAAGTCAGTAGGTAACTAAGTGAAACGGATGAAGAGGAGAGGAAGTGGTTGATTGCGGTGGTATAGTGTCTGGTGGAGTTTGACGTGGCATCGTGTGGTACAATAGAGTGTTGGGCAGTGAGCTGTTGGGTCTGCACTGCTGTGCCGTGCCGTGGCGTGAGGTGGTGTACTGCGGTGAGATATAGTGGAGTTTTGTTTGCTTTGTACAGTAGGAAGCAGTGTGGCGCAGTGCAATGTGGGTTGGCGTTCTAGAATATCATATTGTGTGGCACTTTGTGGAGCAAAGCAGCGTGGGTACTGCAGTGTCACGGCGTTGTGTAGTTTGGCTGAGTGTGATATTTATCAAAATTGTTTCAAGTCTCATGATCGGTTTGTGAAGGACATCCTCTCGTTTAACACCGGTAAATATTCACTTACAAGCCATTGTTCTAGGAGTTACAAGATGTGGAAGATAATATGTTTCGTGTAGGCCATGGGTTGGGCTAATGCATTTTGGGGTCGACTTTACTTCCTCGTTTGAAATTCTTGAACATGTGCCGAATGTAGGGAGTCAATAACCTGTGCATAAACAGTTAATCTTTTATCTTGTTTCAGTCATTGGACAGCGGCCATTTTGCGGGCATCACCTTTATGTGTTTTAATCGATCCGAGTACTTGCATTTTGTGAAGTCTGTGGAGTATGTGCTCTGTGTGTGTGTGTTATATTTGGGTGGCAATTACGTAGATAGAATTATTAATACTTGTAGTAGCATAATAATAGTAATATTAATAATAATAATCATAATAATAATTATTATTATTATTATTATTATTATTATTATTATTATTATTATTGAGTGAGAGAGCAGAGCATGCCATCAAAGTTGGAACTCCTGGAGGCTTGCATGCGTGGTGGGCTTGCTACCTACAGCCTACACTACCCTATCATTATTATTATTATGTTGTTGTTGTTTTTGCTGTTTTTATTGGTGGTGGTGGTGATATTTCCCTGCTGACGAAGCGAAGCGACGCAGAAATGCATACGTACTATGACATAAGAACGTCACTCACAAACAGCTATTTCTGCAGCGACATGTCTCATCACATCCAATTGCAATCGAACATATTGAGCATGACTTTACACGAATATATTTTATTCAACGATGCTTCATGCAACATTAAGCTTATTTGTGGACGCTACCGTTTTGAATTATCTTGGAATAAGAGAATAACATATAACTGAAGTGAACTGTCAGACTGTAAAACTCGAAGAAATTTATTTAAATAAACTTCGCTAACTGCGCAACAAATTAACAATCTTGAAATTGTATATTCCGTCGGAATATCATCGAAACTTTAGGTATGGCGGCGTGGTTAAGAAGCTGGCTTGGTAAACATATGGGCCTGTTTCAGTCCCACAGTATGGCATCGCTGGCAAGTGTCTTCTACTATAGCTCCGGGTCGACCTCTGCATTGTAAATGGATCTGGTAGGTGGAATCTTCGTGGAAGCCCGTCGCATATATGTGTGTATGAGTGTGTGAGTGTGTGTTTGTGTATTTATGTCTGTTTGTCACACCAATCTGACCGATGGTACTGGTTTCTTTACATCCGAGTAACTTCGAAGTTCCACAAAGGAAGAACGGTTGCATAAGTACCAGACTTCACAAAATGTAAATTCTAGGATCAATTTATTCGATTGAAACACATCATGGTGATTCCCCCCAAATGGCTGCTGTCCGATGATTGAGACAAGATGAAAGATAAACAGCCTATGCACAGGTTATTGACTCCTACATTCGGCACGCTTTCCAGTATTTCAAACGAGGAAGTAAAGTAGATAAATTCCAATCCATTACCTGTTTTATGGTAAAAAGACAGTTTTGACCTCAATGGAGTTGAGAACAACAATTAAAGACCACGATGCATTTTTGCGCAACGTGATGTTGCTTCTAACTGTAGACCAATCAATATTGCATATCGTCTTTTAATCTTTCAATGAAATATGGTTGGTGCCACAGCGAAACACGACGATGAAGAATGCTCATAAATCTTTTATCGGTAGCACCAAAAAGAAGTCTTGCATTGCCAACATTACATACTGAGGTCGAATGGATGAGAATATATAGAATGAAATGACTATAACGAACAATCAGGAGAATGTGTGCGCCTGCGCATGCTCGTGTACATACGTGTGCGTGTGTATGTGTGTGTATGTATGTGTGTGTCTGTGCATGTGTGCGTGTGTGCATGTGTGTAAGGTGTATGTTTACATGATCAATAATTTCGGCAGATAGAGGACTAATCGAAGGTTTTATTCTAATATTCCTGCTTTTTATTATTAGTTTCTCAATGAAGTGCGACCTTGCTGGAGTACTGCTTTGAAGAATTTTGTTGAATATATCAGCCACAACTTGCATTTCAATTCAAATATTTACTCCACACGCCAATTATGTCGAACCGCAAAGTTACGGAGTTACGTGAACATAAGGCTATCAGCAACAGTCCTTGTGGAGGTGGATGACAAAGATACACATACGCGCTCGTATATATATATATATATATTATATATATATATATACATGTGCATGAGTGTGTGTGTCTGTGTGTGTGTGTGTGTGTGTGTGTGTGTGAGTGTCTGGAAGTGCATGGCTCAGGTGTTAGGATGTTGGAGTCATGATCGTAAGATTGAGGTCTTGATTCATGGACCGTTGTGTTCTTGAGCAAATCACTTCACTTCACGTCGCTCCAGTCCACTCAAATGGCAATAACCAGTGACCCGGCGACGGAACGGTGGCCTTGACAAACGGGGAAATATAAGCGTCGTAGAAATCAGGAAACTGCAGCTCTTGGTGAGCTGAATCAGATATGCAACCTGTGTGGGTGTCGTTTCAATACATCGTCAGGTTCAAAAAGCCATATCAGACGCCATGATGTCTCTAAGGTGTGTGTACAAGAGGTGGTTTTACTCTGCATAAGGAGTAGACAACTACTACTTATATATAATACACGCACATACACACATATTTGGCAAGAAAAATTGGCCATCTTGAAATATAACAATATATATATATATAGATAGATAGATAGATAGATAGATAGATAGATAGATAGATAGATAGATAGATAGATAGATAGATAGATAGATAGATAGATAGATAGATAGATAGATAGATAGATAGATAGATAGATCACATGGGAAAACTCAAGCAAGAGAAATAATATTCTTAAGATTATAAACTTGGAAAAGTACAGAACAAGTTATTACATCTGGTAAATTACAGAACAAGACATTTTTTACTTAAAATATTGCACCTAAGAATAAAATTTCAAATAAAATATTTAGATTTAGAAAATATTACCATTTATTAAAAGTAAAAAAAATTGTTACAAGTATTAATAGTTATCGCCAAGCTAACATGACAGTCCAGGAAAATAGGACGAATGCTACTTTTGATTAGCTCCAAGAGGCCATCGCCTCGAGCTAGCTATGTGACGCACAAACCTGTGTCAATTATAATCTTAATCTTCGAACTGTGGAGGTCAGCCGCTTCGCCTTGCTAGTTTGGCATCTACAGACTAGTTTCGGGGTACTTGCCCCTTAAAGGGCAAATACCCCGAAAGATTATTATGTGAAATAGTATTATAACACATCCTTTGATATGCTTATGTGTGTGTCTGTGTTTGTCCCCCCCATTATCCTCATTATGGATTATATAACCACTGGTTTGATCCCTATCATATAATGCGAAAGTCATTGGTGTATGTTAGGGATTGTTGAAATTAACATTATTTGGGGGAAATTAAAGAAAGATTCCCATTTTCCTTTTCTTCTTTTCCCGTTATATATGAGTGTGTGTTTACATATATATATATATATATAT
>NC_043002.1:59338224-59375724 GCF_006345805.1 Octopus sinensis | reverse complement strand
TCGATTCCTAGACCGGACCTTGTGAGTGTTTATTAAGCGAAAACACCTAAATCTCCGCGAGGGACCGGAGGGGGATGATAGTGGCCCTATTGTACTCTTTCACCAAAACTTTCTCGCACTCTTTCTTCCTATTTCTGTTGTACCTGTATTTCAAAGGGCCAGCCTTGTCACACTCTGTGTCACACTAAATCTCCCCGAGAACTGCGTTAAGGGTAAACGCCCAGCCACTTGCACGTTAATTTCACAAGCAGGCTGTTCCGTTAATCGGAGCAAATGGAACCTCGTCGTCGTAGCCGATGGAGTGCCACGATGAATATTCGTATATGTGTATGTGTATATGTATATATACATATATAAACATATACGTATATATATATATATATATAATATATATATATATATATACACCGGATATATATACATATATATACATATATATACATATACGTATAGTATATATGTGTGTGTGTATGCATGTGCATGTGTGTGTATCTGTGTAACTATATTTATGTATATTATATATATATATACACACATGCATATATATGTATCAGTATATAGGTATAATAATATATATATATATATACAAACATCCACACACACACACACACACACACACACAACCATACATATATAATATATATATATATATATATATATATATATATATACATGCATACATGCACAAATGTGAATATTCATATATGGATGTGTATATACGTATATATGTGTGTGCATATGTATGCATGTGTGAGTTTATGCGTTATGTGTGTGTGTGTGTATGTGCTCGCGTGTGTGTGTGCATGAATATGGATATGTACATGCATCCCGGTCGGGTGAAGCTCATTCAATTTCCTTATATAACACTTTAACAGAAATTCAGGAACGACACAATTGCCATTTTGCCTTCCCTTGATCTTAATACGACTAATCTCCATTTGATGGCTGCTTCTGGTCATGAATGTTCAATCAATCGACTGTTTATCACACTAGCACATGTGATAAATATATATTCTTTGATATCTATATATGCGCTAACCACAATTGCCAACCGACACGTAACGTTTTCCGTGCAACCAGCCTTTTATGGCCTAATGTACTCACTTGTGCTGTGTACGTATGTGTTTCTCTGTGTGTGTGTGTGTGTGTGTGTGTGTATGTGTGTGTGTGCATGGAGAGAGAGAGGGGGAAAGGGAACGGGAGAGAGGGAGCGAGAGTGAAGGGGAGAGAGGTAGAGAAAGAAGGAGATAGCTAGATAGATAGATAGATACATACATACATACATACATACAAAATGCATATATATACATATATATATATATATATATATATATATATATCTATATATATATATATATATATATATATATATATATATATATATATATATATGTATATATATATATATGTACGTATACTCATATTTTTGCATATGTATAAATAGAGTGAGGAGGAGAAAGATGTGAGAGAGGGATGCAGAGATAAATCACTAGATATGTAGATATATATAATATATATATATATATATATATATATATATATATATATATATATATATATATATATATATATATATATATATATATATACATATACATATATGCATGCGTGTGTATTTGTGTGTGGAAGAGAGAGAGAGGAATGGGAACGGGAGACAGGGAGGGAGAAAAAGAAGGGGTAATAGAAATAGATTGATAGATATAAGCAAACATACATACATCCATACATTCGTGCATGCATGCATGCATACATACATACCTGCATATATACATATGTATGCATATGTATAGGTAGAGAGAGAGGGGGTGAAGAAAGGAATGAGACAAGGATGGCGAGATAGATAAATAGATACGTAGATAAACATATACATACATACAGGCATGCAAAGGTATATAGATGCATACACCTATAAATGCGGATATATATGAATGTTTTTTGTATCGTTATATATACATATATATGTGGGGGCTGTTTTGTGTGCGTAGGCGTGTGTATGTTTGTGTGTGTGCATGTTTGTGCATCTATATGTGTATGTATACCAAATATGTTTTATTTCATTGTATGAAAGAAGGTAACGTTTATATATGTCTATATATGAGTATGTGATCGAGTATAATTATATAGGTGTGTATATGAGTATGCTTGCATGTGTGTGAATGTGTGTGTGTGGGTGCGTGTAGTGTATATGCGAAGATTTTTGCTTCTTCACATTTTAGTGTGGCTGTGTGTAAAAGTAATTATATGAGCCCACGTTTATGGTCCTTTGTGGTGTCCAATTTATGTTTCTACCATATATATAAATATGTGTGTGCATGTGTGTCTGTGTCAGTGTGAGTGTTTATGTGTGTGTGAGTATGTACGAGTGTGTGTCTGGCTGTATCTGTGTCAGTGTGTACGTGTGAGTGTGCACGTGTGTGTGCATGCATGTAACTATGTGTGTGTATGAAAATGTATGTGTGTCTGTCTGTGTGAGTGTGTACGTGTGTGTGAGTGTGTATGTGTGTGTCTGTGTCTGTGTCTATGTGTGAGTGAGAAACGTGTGTGTGCGTTCATAGTAATAGGTATGCATGGTTGTGTACGGCCGTGTGTGTGTATCTGTGTGCGTGTGCATCTGTGTGTGTACGTGTGTGTGTGTGAGTGTATGTGTACATGTGTGTGTGGATGTGTGTGTGTGTATATTTAGAAATGAGAATACCTAAAACAATAACCCAAATTGCAGGGTTATCCTATCTTTCTCCCTTCGTTCTGGCCTACTTCACAAAATAAATTGTCCTCAGTGGTAACCATGGATATCGATGATTTTTGAGGATAATGACGACGACGACGACGATGATGATGACGATGACGAGGATGATGACGAGGATGGTGAGGAGGAGAAGGAGGAGGAGGATGGTGATGATGACGTCGACGACGACGATGACGACGATTATGATGACGACAACGAGGACGGCGATGACGTTGACGATGAGGATGATGAGGGTGACGACGATACTGATGAAGATGATGGTGATGTGGCTCATGATGATGATGAGGAGGAGGAGGAGAAGGAGGAGGAGGAGAAGGAGGAGGAGGAAGTGGTGTAGAAGAGGGTGAGAAGAATTGGAGTGGAGGTGGAGAGGAGGAGGCGGATGGTGCTGATGATGATAGGGTGAGGAGAAGGTAGAGGGGTAGGAGGTGAGGAGGAGGAGGTGGGGAGAAGGAGGTGGGAAGAGGAGGGTGCTGATGATGACGGTGCCGATGATGACGATGGTGATGAAGACGAGGATTAAAAGTAATCCCGAGCTTCGCATTCGAAAGTCTTTCGTTGCTTATTTTTCTTTTTTTGTTTTTTTTTCTTTTTCCTCCTCTGCAACTTCAAAAGATTTTACTTCACTAAAAGAAAGTGCTGAAGAAGCCGGGGGCTACCAGCTGCGTGGTCAAGTGGGTGCTTGATTGGTTGGCTATTATTACCAGAGGGAAATTTACACCCAGTGGTCATTCTCTCTCCCCTCTCTCTCTCTCTCTCTCTCTCTCTCTCTCTTTCTCTTTTTCTCTCTCTCTCCATTTTTCTCTCTCTCCCTCTCTCTCTCTCTGACCCTTTGCTTTGTGAGACAACGTCGTGTTTTTTTAAAACAGTCCCCTGGTTTTGCATCAGTTTGTCATCCGTGTTTCGCAAGAGTTCTTTTCGATATGGTTCATACTTGAGGTTAGCGATAAATATATCACTTAAAAGCGAAATAATGGTTTTGTTTCGTTTTCTTGTTTGTTTTGTCATTTGTGCGGTTATTTTCTATTTTGTTTTAGTTTGGTTTGTTTATTTGTTTATTTGTTTGTGTCATTGTTATTTATTCCCTATTATGATTTATCAATGAATTCTGTTGCGAAGAGACTTATTGTGAGAATTATTGTGAGAGAGAGAGAAAACAGAGAGGGGAGAGAGAGAGAGAGAGAGAGGAAAGAGACTGACATTAATAGATTGATAGTGAAAGTAAGACATACATATATATTTGCGGTGCCGTGCGTGTAATATATATATGTATGTCTGTATATGCATATATGTATATATATATGTATATATATATATATATATATATATATATATATAATATATATATATATATATATATATATATGTATATATATGTGTGTGTGTGTATGTGTGTATATATATATATATATATATATATATATATATATACTACACACAGATATATATATACATATATAAATAAATGCAATTACGTATAAATAAATAAATATATATAAATATATATATATGTATATGTATATACATAGATAGGTAAAGATATAAACATCAATATGTACATATGTTTACATATGTATATATATATATATGCATATATATATATATGTGTGTGTATGTGTATGTATGTATGTATGTATATATATATATATATATATATATAGAGAGAGAGAGAGAGAGAGAGATACATGTATGTGTGGGTGAGTGTTTGTGTATACGTGAGTGCATGCATTTGTATACGTTTGTATGTATTACTTGAGAAAGGAAGAGTGTCATGAAGGTTAGAAGTCAGACAGGAAACCACTGAAAAGAAAAAGAGAGAGAGAGAAAGAGGGAGAGAGAAGGAGAGGAAGTGATAATGTCACAGAAATCGATAGTTTGGGTGGAGTTCGGTTGAAGAAAACGATCAAAAGATACATAAGTTTAGAAATATTTGGGGAGAAAACGATGCGGAGTAAACACAAGAAAGAGATGAATAATAAAGGGTTAGAGAGAGAGAGAGAGTAGGAGATGAGAAGAGGAAGAGACAGTGATAGTGAGAAGGGAGGAGTAGAATTACAAGTAATGGTGTAATGAAAGAAATGGGGCGCGGGGTCGAAAGGTGTGGGAAGAGATAAAACGGATATAGAGAAATAAAGCAAGAAAGTATGTGTGTATGATAAGAAATAGAATAAGAGAAAGTAAATATATTTAAAGAATATATCACGGATAAAAATATACATACACACACACACTTATATGTGGCTGTGTGTGTGTGTGAGTTAATTTTTATGTTTTCATATGTATATATATGTGTATTTATATGTATATATACTTATATAGATATGTGGTTGCATTTCTATATAGGTATGGGTAAGGGTGTGAGTTTATGTGTTTATATGTATGAGTGAATGTACCTTTGTATACCTATGTCCGTATATATGTACCTTTGTATATATATATATATATGTGTGTGTGTGTGTGTGTGTGTGTGTGTGTGTGTGTGTGTATGTATGTACATTTTCATATTTGTACATAGGTAGATAGGTGTGAGAATGTGTGCGTATGGATATGTGAGTATGAGGAAATGTCGGCCTGTTCCGTTCCGAATGTATATGATTTTGTAATAAGTGAGACAAATGGCGATGATATACAAAAGGTGGGAGAGATTAAAAATGAGAGATAGGGTGTAAGAGAATCATATTGGAAATGTTATACACACACATATGTGCGCGTATGCACATTATATATATATATACATCCATATATACACACATACATATATGTATATATGTATATATACATATATGTGTGTGTGTGTATGTGTGTGTGTGTGTGTGTGTGTGTAAGTATGTATGTGTATCTATCTATCTATTTATCTGTCTATCTGTGTGTGCCTTTATGTCTGCCATTGTATTTGTGTGAAGCTATATGAAACACCGATAGGATTGAAAATAAAAGACAGATCTATGGTGAAATACGAGGTGAAAGAAAGAACGAAAGATAGAAAGATAGAAAGGAATCAAATAAACAAATAAATGGATTAGAATGGTAGGAGATAAGGTAGTAAACATAGTATTGGAGAGAGAGAGAGAGAGAGAGAGAAGAGAGAGAGAGAGAGAGAGAGGTAGAGACGTTGAGATAGTGAGAGAGTGAGAGAGAGTGAGAGAGAGATGTGGGCTGAGGGAGAGAAGATGTTTTGAAATAATAGTAGAACAAAGAGACAAATAGCGAAACGTGTGAGGGACAGAGGCGGGGAGGAAGGGATAGAAAAAGCCAAAGATAGAAAGGAACGACGAAAGAAGGAAAGAACGAAAGTCAGAAGGAGGGAAAGAAAGAGTTTCTTTTAGTGGTTTGAAGACAGAACGATGACGAGATAAAGATAGAAACTAAGATAAAACGAATTTCTAGAGCCAAACAAATATTTCAGAGCAGATAAATAGGTTTTCTTTTCTGAATGTCGCAACACAATATTCCCAAAGATAAGCTAAGAGTACCAACGGTTCTGTTGATCCTGAAGTATTACTGGTAGTATTTCATTGATTAGTTCAAAAATCAGATCACTCCCATTCTTTTTTAAACTTCCTATTCATCTGCAAGACACACATTCAGTAGAGAGTCCAGGTTTCGCAGACATAAAGCAAACTTGAAATGTCCACAGCATCATAAATCATAATTTTCGCTGTTAAGAACTTTGTTGTCGAAGATGCATCTGACTAATTTTCCAAATGCCCCGTGTGCAGCTTCAAATGTGTGTTCCACATCCTTTTCTTATTTCTTTATTGCCCACAAGGGGTTAAACATAGAGGGGACAAACAAGGACAGACAAAGGGATTAAGTCGATTACATCAACCCCAGTGTCTAACTGGTACTTAATTTATCGACCCTGAAATGATGAAAGGCAAAGTCGACCTAGGCGGAATTTGAACTCAGAACGTAACGGCAGGCGAAATACCTATTTCTTTACTACCTACAAGGGGCTAAACACAGAGAGGACAAACAAGGACAGACAAACGGATTAAGTCGATTATATCGACCCCAGTGCGTAACTGGTACTTATTTAATTGACCCCGAAAGGATGAAAGGCAAAGTCGACCTCGGCGGAATTTGAATTCAGAACGTAACGGCATTTCGCCCGGTGTGCTAACGTTTTTGCCAGCTCATCGCCTTCCACATCCTTTTCTGTCAATCGTGCCTTCCACATCCTTTTTTTTGTCAATCGTGCTTAAAGCGGCACGGAATCCACAATAAGATTCTGCTAAGATTATTTTGAGGATGGTCTGGAATCTATTTAGAAGAACCCTTACGAAAACCTTTCCAGTAATGGACAGTAACGATATCCAGCTATACTTCTCACAAGCTTTTGGATCACTTTTTTTTAAAGATCGTTATGAGGATTCATCTTTCAATTCTATAGGAACGTGTTGGGATTCCCACAGCTTCATGATGAAAGTGAAAATTCAGGTTTGCAAAGGCAAGCCTCCTTCTTTAATGAGCTCGGGAAGGATGTAATCGGAGCCGGGAGACTTCTTTGATCTCATTTGCTTCATAGCTTGCTTGAGTTCATGAAAAGTAGGCCTCCTGTTCATCAACAGTTGAGGAGGATGACTGTGGACGTTTCTCAAAAAGTTCTCAGCTGTGTTTTTATTTAGGAGGATGGAAAAATGTTCCTCCCAACCTAGGAGTACGTCTTGAGAATTAGTCAGGATATTTCTATTGTCGGTTTACGCACCGGTATCATCCTACTACAGCAGTTAAGCAACATCGAGCCTAGTTCTTAGATAGCTGACTGCTTGGGAAAACTAGGTGCTGCAAGCATCTCATAATAGTATTCATAGATGACAGAATGATGGATAATTTGCATCAGATGCTTTAGTTTTCAATATATTTTCACATGAGTATTAGAAACTAATGAATAATATAAATTACAGCCTTCAGATTTCTAACATTTACGTTAATCATTCTGTTATGGCTACTGAAATTTGATATTAAAGCAGTTGTAATATATAGAACGTGGACATTTACAATTGTATACGGAATAAAAGAGAGAAGAGATGCCCTTATCTTTTGTACCATGTTGTTATATTTTCAAGTATACTAAAGTATGGTCAGAGGCCTTCCAGAAGGCTTTGTATTTCTATAATGACTTAACCATTTCTGCAACATTACAGAATGTAGAGATGTAGTTCCATTAGCCTTGAATGGATGAAAGGAAATGTCGATCTATGGCCAACAAGGCAGCCATTTTTTTTATAAATGGCAGAGAATATAATGAGGAGGTGAACTAACTCTAAGATATTATTCACACTTAGTTATCTCCCGTAGTTGTTGAATAAAAGCAAAAGCAATATTATTATCATCATCATCATCATCATCATCATCATCACCATCATCATCATCATCATCATTATTATTATTATTATTATTATTATTATTATTATATTATTATTATTATCATTATTATTATTATTATTATTATTATTATTATTATTATTATTGTTATTATTATTACTATTACTATTATTATTATTATTATTATTATTATTATTATTGTTGTTGTTGTTGTTATTATTATTATTATTATTGTTGTTGTTGTTGTTATTATTATTATTATTATTATTATTATTATTACTAGTCGTCCACCAATATTTCTTTCTGCTTTTTTCTTTCTCAATCAATATTTCTGCCGACATTTCATTCTTAATGCCGCATGCATTGCATATGGAGATATCCATTTACTTAATGTTTTAGTTGTATATTTCTCGATTAACCTTTCTTGAGCAGACCTATAATCGCAAGTTCCAGCCGTGACCTTCCATCATAGTTTCAATGATTATATATTTAGCACTACGTTATCTAACACGTCATTTCCTTTTTTAAGTGAGTTGTGTGTAATGTAGTGCAGGCTGTGTGCTTTGGTATTCCGTGTACATGTAGATGTTCACGTTCTATATATTACAACTGCTTTAATATCAAATTTCAATAGTTATAATAGAATGATTAACGTAAATGTTAGAATTCTGGAGAATGTAATTTATATTATTCATTAGTTTCTAATATTCCTGTGAAAATATACTGGTTTCAAATTTTAGCACAAGACCAGTAATTTCGAATGCTAAGTCGTTTACATCGATCCCATTGCTCAACTGGTACTTATTTTCTCTCTGCAGAGAGGATGAAAGACAAAGCTGACTTCAGTGGAATTTGAACACATAAAGACGGCCGAAATGCTGCGTAAACTTTTGGCCCGGCGTGCTCACAACCCTATCTCCGTGAAAACGTGAAAACGTGAAAACGTGAAAACGTGAAAACGTGAAAGCTAAAGCCTTTAACATAACTTATCCATCATTCTGTAATCTTGAAATAATACTGGATGCAAAGTTTGAGAAAGTTTATTGCCAATGTGTTATTGCTGAAAAGAAATAAAACTACTATCGATATATAACTATGTCTAACAAAGCCTTAAAATGAAGGAATTCGGGTGGTTATGGCCGAAGTGTTTAAGAAGCAGGCCGTTGATTTTATCCTCATATTTGAAAGAACTTTATCGCGGGTACTGGATGATTTTATCAATACGATGTAGTTTTGAAAGATAAAATTGAACTTAGCGCGTAAAGTTTTCTTGTGAAGAGAGATTTCCAACTGATTTACATAGCGTTGGAGGAGCTCCGCGCTGAGACGGTGTCTCGGTTGTTATGGAAACGTGAGAGTGTAACAAAATTTTAAGTTAAGAATGACTGTGTCTTGTAGAGAAGTAAGGAAGCGACGTATTGTTATAGCTTGAAAAAGAATGACAGAGAGATGGGGAGAGAGAGAGAGAGAGAGAGGGGGAGAGAGAGAGAGAGAGAGAGAGAGAGATATGATTCTACTGATACTTCTCAATGAAATCATTCCTGTACTGTTATCCTGGTATTATTTCACCAACAAAGATAAGCTAAGAGTCCCGATGGTACTCTTAGCTTATCTTTTGAAATATTGTGTTGCGACATTCAGAAAAGAAACCTATTTATCTGCTCTGAAATATTTGTTTGGCTCTAGAAGTTCGTTTATCTTACTTCCTATCTTTATCTCGTCATCGTTTTGTCTCCGAACCGCTAAAAGAAACTCTTTCTTTCCTTCCTTCTTACTTTCCATCTTTCCCTTTTTCGTCGTCTCTGTCTACGATTATTTCAACACTTCTCTCTCTCACTCGCTCTCGCTTCTCTCTCTCTCTCCCTCCCTCTCTTCGCTTCTAATCCATTCGTTTATTTGGTTTCTTTGTGTCTTTCATTCTTTCTCTCTCCATACTTTTACCAGATACTTTTATTCTATTTAATATTTCACATTCCTGATACAAATAAAATGCCATAGGCATATATGCATGCAAGCGTGCGTGTACATACGCATGAAAATATACATATATTAATAAATATATATAGTATTTAAGTAACTATAATGTTACGTTTATAAACATATATATACACGAATATACATACACACACGCATATATATATACATAAATACACACACACACATACACACACACACACACACATATATATATATATATATATATATCTTATATATATATATATATACGTACATATGTATGTGCATGTAGATAGATAGATGAGATAGATAGATAGATAGATAGATAGATAGATAGATAGATACCTATATATGTATATATAGAACATGCATCGTCTCGTTAAGGCATTACCCAATCGTAATAAATATCAAGTTGACTTTTTACCGAGAGGCAGACAAACACAATTATAGCGTGTAAATATTGTGAAAATATTCGATAGACTAGCAGTATCGCCCGGTGTTGCTCGGGTTTGTTTCGACCATTTAGAATTGGAGTTTTTGAAAAGTAAAAATTTTGCATTATGTGGCTTGTTATTCTCTTTAAGTGAACAGCAGTAAAAAAAATAGTAAAAATAGGGATTTTCATAGAAAAAAAGCACCTTTTTTATGTAAATAAGTTTTGGTGTTAACATGGTCCGATTTGAATTTTTACTTCTTCGGAAGGAAGAGCAAGCCTTCTTCTATCATACTCTCAATTTTGGTCAACTTGCGCCACTAGTGTTAGTTGAAAGCTACCAAACCTGCCACACACAGACAACTTCAGCTTTGGCTATATAGATTAAGTGCACATCCCGTTCGATTTTTGAGGCGATTCGGTCTGCAAAATAATTCTCTCATTTTGAGCTATTTTTTGACACCATTTTCAACAGAGAACTCCTTAAAAAGGCACACTCAAAACTGCTAGAATTTGCATTTTGCAAGCTAGAGAATTCAAACTTGCTCCAATCGATTCAGGAAATTTTTCTACGTATATGCTCATATTTTGCTTTTGAAAATCTCAAAAATTGAACGTGTTTTCGCCCCATTTTTCCGTTGCATTTGCTCAAACACGCGCACAGTCACGCGTAGAATCCAACATGTTGCGTGAACACAACTCAAGGCAATAGTGTATGACATCCACTCACTCGCAGAAAATGCATTGTTTCTGGCCTTTGTTATCAAGATAGATACTTGAAACCTACTCTGGCCGTAACTACACCACGCCTTCTATAGGTGTGTAAATTTTCAGCTCGATCCTAGCACGTCTAGTGCTACTGAATCCTTACCAAAGCCAAAGTGTGCAAGTTTTTTTCCTCTTTTATATAGGTAGACAAGAGGAGAGACCACTCAGTGGATCCCTTATATGCTAAAAATAATATTAATTTCTACTCTTATCTTTTATGATGCTTTGCTACCTTTCATACTATCAGGTTTGTTGAAATTATTCTTAAAATTATTAATTGCTTTTTTAACTACTTTTTTTTTCTTTATGTTCGATTGAATTAACAGCCAACTCTCGCGCTCGTATGCACGCACAGACACACAAGCACACACACACACACATACACACACACGCACGCACATGCACACACTTACTCACGCACACACGCATGCAAACGCACATATTATTTCGCAACAGATAAGTAATCTTGATTTTTATGTCCAGTCGTTACTTGTAAGTGTAATCATTGAAACTACTGAGTTGTTTCCCTTACAACGTATCTATTTCTGAATGTTGAAATATTTTTAAAAATCACTCTTTTGCCATAGCAACCACATCTTTATAGCTTGCGGATTTTAACCATCGCGGATCGCATCCTCACCACGCATTTAGTATCCCTGCCAATTTTCAGCTCGATCCTAGCACGTCTAGTGCCATTGAATCCTTACCAAAGCCAAAGTGTCCAAGTTTTTTTCCTCTTTTATATAGGTAGAAAACGGCGAAGCACTTAAAACACTAACTGCTTTCTGATTGACAAAACACTAACCGAAATCCTTCTTCTTGGAGAGAAGACGCAAGCTTGAGGACCACTGGACAAAGTGCATCGAAAAGGAAGGAGACTATATAAAAAAAAGTGAAGTGCTCGTTTATTCCCTGCTTTCGTGTAAATACATTGAAAAACAAGAATGCGTATAATTTTAGTCTTCCCTCGTATTAGCATTGAAATCTGTGCTACTGTAGATCTATTTTCTGATTATTCTAACACCAGTATCATGTATGTATGCATGTGTATCTCTCTCTCTCTCTCTCTCTCTATATATATATATATATATATATATATTATATATATACACACACACACACACCCACACACAACACATATATATATATATATATATATATATATATATATATATATATATATATATATAATTTTTACACGCTAGGCCACTGGTAATGGAAATTTCTAATATTCTGATTACCCTTTCATATTATTAATTATTGATAATTTTTTCTGGATAATTTTCGAATTGAAAAGCCGGCATTTTATATTTACCGCCGACAAGGTAGATTTGGAAAATAATATAGTTTAAGCACGAGGCATATAATGTATATATATTTAATCTAAGGTGTACGTGCTGAAGAAAACTTCGACTAGCAAATTATTTCATTTGCTAAAATAAGTCTGAAACCATTGGTCAGGGAGTTAGATGATAAATGTTTTTATTCTTCATTCCCTTCGAAATTTTATCACTAATAGTGGTTTGGAATTTAACTGTTCTCTCTGGCGTACAAGGAGCCCTATGATGGATGCCTCTTATGTGTTTAAATCTACACTCTATTTATATGAATAATATATAGTCTATTGACTAAATCTTTATACGCTAGGCTACTGGTAATGGAAATTTCAAATATTTCTGATTACCCTTTGGTATTATATATATATAAAACATTAATTACAATTATAGTTAGAAGTATTATTTAAAAATATTATTTGGAAAACAATGCAGTTTTGACTTTGCTCCAATAAAGTTGAAGACGTTTACTTGTTTCAGTCATTTGACTGCAAGCATGCTGGAGCACCGCCTTTAGTCAAACAAATCGACCCAATGACTTATTCTTTGTAAACCTAGTACTTATTCTACTATTACTTTTGTCGAACCGCTAATTTACAGGGATGTAAATACACCATCACACCATCACACCATCGCACCAGCACACCAGCACACCAGCATCGTGGGGAGAACAAACACGGACACACAAATACACAGACACACACAAAGACACACACACACACGCACACACACACACACACCACACACACACATATATATATATATATGTGTGTGTGTGTGTGTATATATATATATATATATCGTGGCACTCCGTCGGTTACGACAACGAGGCTGAACAATGTACAGAAACGTGTACCCTTAACGTAGTTCTCGGGGGAGATTCGGTGTGACACAGTGAGTGACAAGGTTGGCCCTTCACCACCACCTCTGCCGTAGCCTCGTGGAGCTTTAGGTGTTTTCACTCAATAAACACTCACAACTCCCGGTCTGGGAATCGAATCAGCGATCCCACGATCGCGAGTACGCTGCCCTAACCATTGGCTCATTGCGCCAGTTTTTGCTCTTTTACTCTTTTACTCTTTTACTTGTTTCAGTCATTTGACTGCGGCCATGCTGGAGCACCACCTTTAATCGAGAAACTCGGCCCCAGGACTTATTCATTTGTAAGCCCAGTACTTATTCTATCGGTCTCTTTTGCCGAACCGCTAAGTAACGGGGACATAAACACACCAGCATCGGTTGTCAAGCGATGCTAGGGGGACAAACACAGACACATAAAAACACACACACGCATATATATATATATATATACATATATACGACGGGCTTCTTTCAGTTTCCGTCTACCAAATCCACTCACAAGGCTTTGGCCGGCCCGAGGCTATAGTAGAAGACACTTGCCCAAGGTGCCACGCAGTGGGACTGAACCCGGAACCACGTGGCTGGTAAACAAGCTACTTACCACACAGCCACTCCTGCGCCTATTTATGTATACATATATACATATATACATATATATATATAATATACATATATATACATATATATATATATATATATATATATATATATATATGTATGTAGTTGTGTTATGTATTATGTATGTAGTATGTATGTATGTATGTAAGTATGTATGTAGTATGTATGTAATGATGTATGTAATGTATGTATGTATATACACAAATAAACTGGCTGATCTGATGATTGGGGAACAAACCACATTGGAAGACAATGACGCGTAAGAAAAAGGAGGAACTCAGATATATATGAAACTAAAAGTCTATCTTGAAATACATAAGTGAATAAATGAATAAAGAATAAGGAATTAAACAAAAGCGAGCAAATAAATAGAATAGAAAACGTAGCGAAATACGAAAACTAATCAAAGAAGGACATAAATCTAGTCAAAGCATAGGAATTCTTCTACAGATTGAAGCCAAATTGAAATAGTGGAATTGTTGCAAGAGTAACGTGATTTTTTTAAATTAGATTATTCAAATAAAAGACAATATTATGCTTAAGGAACGCAACCGTGTAGAGATACACGCATATTTGGTAAATATATGGGGACGTGAAATTGAAATATATGAGGTAAATATATAAATGTAAATATTTTGATTAAGCATAGATAAATAAATCTATGCAACTATATGTGCGCATAGATAGATAGATAGATAGATAGATAGATAGATAGATAGATAGATAGATAGATAGATAGATATGTTTCTTTATTAGCCACACAGGGCTGCACACAGATAGAACAAATTACAAGGTAGAGCTTTTCTTTTGAAGGTATTAAAAAAAAAAAAAAAAAAAAAAGGAAGGGGGAGGTTCGAATCAAAGGGATCGTAAAAGGAGAGAAAGAGGACAAAATAAGGGGGGTTAAAAAAAAAAAAAAAAAAAAAAAGGGGGGGAGAGGAAAAAAAATGATCAATAGGGATCGTTATCACAGAAATGTCAATATGAAGTGTAAAGGGGAGGACAGGTGAGGTTTACCCGTGGAAAGAAAAGCCTGCGGAAAAGACCACGGTAACCTCGGTCAATGAAGTCACATTTTATATTTCTTTTTTTTTTTTTTTTTTTTTGCAAATAAGCAACTCTCTGTTTTCGATTTCTGGGTTCATAGGACTATGCTCAAGGTGGCTTCGTCATTCATACGTGCCATTCTTGCTACATTCACCCATCTTTTTTTAAAACATTCGCTAGACAAAACTTGCCTCTCTACTCTCACTTTCCTTTTCAAGTGGTACTTGAAGAAGTTGATGAGAGATTGACCAGAGAGGAAGTGTTTGTCTCCAATCCTTTCAGACGCGTCCACCAGATACATTCTTTCGCCATAGCCACAAGGATGATGAAAATAGCTCTTCCTTCCCGTTTGAAGGAAGGAGGCGTGACAATATTGACGATAGACTCAGCTGATAAACCGACTCGTCCCACACGTGACAGCAGTTGTTCGACATAAGCCCACAGGTCGGAAATTGTTGGACACTGAACGAGTGCGTGCAGAACGGTTTCGTCGCTCTGACCGCATCTCGGGCAGGTCGGCCCCGTGTTTCTCGAGCCGTGTCTGTAGAGCTTATCCCGAACGGGTAGCGCTTCTCGGTAGCACTGCCAGGCCAGGGATCTCTGGAAGTTGTCCATGGGCCCTGGCCCGAAAGTCGTCCCGAACAGGCGGGTCAGGTACTCCTCGTCGACGTCCAGGTTCGCCCCGAGCTCGTCGTCGTACCTCCCCTCCACTAAACCCCTATAGAATGCTTTGGTTGTGTTGAAGTCACTTAAGGTCGACCCAGGACGGCAGAGTTGCTTGAGAGCAACGCGACACTCGCGGTGCCATTCGCCCTTCCTCGCCTCTTTTTGATCCACGACTGCAGTTCGGTCATGGAGACGAGCTGCGGGAAAGCGTGCCTCACAAACGGCGACCACACCTGTTCACCGTCGTCTACATAGAGCCAGAGATGTCGCAGTCTCAGCGCGTGTCTGCGCATCATCAACCACGGCATGCCCAGCCCTCCTTTTAACGGGTGTTGACAGCAAATGGATCGCCTGACCATCGGGACGCATCCTTTCCACAAGAAGCGAAAGAGGATGCGTTGTGTAGTTTGGTGATGGTAGGGTCGGGACAAGGTACGACGGTCAGGCGGTAGTAGATGACGGACGCGATGTACGTGTTCGCCACCTCCGCTCGACCTTTTAGGGACAGTTTCCTCTCGGCCCATTGCCGGGCGAGAGTGACCACCCTACTCGTTATCTCGTTCCAGTTCTTCTCCACTTGGAGGTCCGGACCAAACCAGACCCCGAGCAACTCAACCGGGCCGTCGGTCCAGCGTCCCACGACGGCGCGGTGTGGTGGACGGCATGGGCTTGCTTCTCCAGGTGCCTAGTCGCAAGCCCACTGACTTTTCCGGTTGATTTTCGCTCCTGTCACCGCTTCGTAGTTTTTCAGTGTCTCGCCGACCAGCTCGATGTGCTCGTGGCTAGACACTATGACGGTGACGTCGTCCGCGTATGCAGACACGCTCGTCCCGCATCCCAATTCTCGCGGGATGCCCCTTAGAGTCGCCAGCTTCCGCAGTAGTGGCTCAAGAGTCAATACGTATAGAAGCGCCGAGAGGGGGCATCCCTGACGGACCGAACGTGCAATGTCGAAAGGTCTCGATAGATGTCCATTTACGCGAATTACCGAACGGATGCCTCTGTACAAGGCAGCTATCCAGCCGCGGAAGACGGGACCGAAACCAGCCGCTCTCAGGACTCCCTCCAAGTATCGATGGTCTACCCTATCAAAGGCTTTTGATTGATCCAAGTTGATCAGGGCCCCACCCATGCCAGGTTCGTTAACTACCCTGTCTATGATGTAGCGCATCAGATGGAGGTTGTCATGGATGGTCCGGCCTGGCACGGCGCATGTTTGCGCCTTGTCGACCAGTTTCTCGATGACAAGCGCCAACCTCTTGGCTAGCACCTTGGCCAAAATTTTCAAGTCTGCATTAAGCAGAGTGATGGGCCTAAAGTTATCTATTACATTTCCCTTGTTTAGATCTTTCTTCAGCAGTGTTACGGCTCCTCGGCTCACAAAACCAGGAATGCTCCCGTTTTGCTGCCAGTTGCAGTACACCGCCGCCAAGAGATCTCCAAACAAGTCTGGCATACAATTGTAAAGCTCGTAGGGTAGACCATCCAAACCCGGTGATTTGTCCCTCGAGCATTCTGGCCATCGCTTCCCGCACTTCCGCCGCCGCGTGATGGCACCTTCGCAGCACCCTGCCTTTCTTGTCGAGAGTCGTGGTAGGCTATGTAGGTAGGCACTGAAGTCCACCCTACGTTCTTGCCCTCCACTCGTTCCGAACAGTCGGGCAAAATGCTGCTGAAAGGCCTCACACATTTTACTTGGCTCGAGCAATTCGCGCCCCTGTTCATCTACCAGTGACCGAATGGTGGCTTTGTTGCCCTGTTGCGCCTCTGCCACCCGGGCCTCTCTCGCGGCTCCAACACCTTCGTTCCTTAGAGCACGCATCCTAGCTCTGACAGCACATCCTTCGTGTTTGGCGTTGAAGTGTTGGTCGAGGGCCAACCTCGCCGCCAAAACGTCGGATGCGATGCCGCTTCTAATTGCCTCTTCTAGCTTCTTAACTAGCTCACCCTCTACTCTATTTCTATCTATGGCTAGTGCTTTGCTGTACCTAATCGCTTCTGCTTTTACTGCTCTCTTGAGGGCAAACCACCATTTGTTGTTGATGATGGCTCCCGTCAAAGCCCTCTTTACTAGTGTGCTAATCCGGTCTCTGAAAACTTGTCTCGATGGAAAGACGCGTTTAGTTTCCAGTATCCGGGACCCTGCCTAAGTGTCTTACCTAAGTCTAGCGTACATGTCACAAGTTTGTGATCCGTGTAGCTGACTATGTGGAATTGTGGACATCCTATGCTATCTCTATCTACTGTCCTACACAGTATCCTATCTAGATACGATCTCGACGACCCGATGCGGTTGCTCCATGTCCACGTTGGCGCATTCGGGTGGTCTAGTCGAAACCTGTCAGACAGTTGAAAGCGTCTGAGCAGGTCTCTGAGGCATTTGCATCCCCGTCTATTCCTATCTCTACCCACGTAGTCTACATGCGTGTCCAAGGTAGCATTCCAATCCCCCACTAAGAGTAAAGGACGAGACGTTCCCAAGAAAACTTCTAGACGTTGAAAGAAATCCGCCCGACCTGTTAAGGGCGGTGCGTAAACTGATACGAGCCGAAAAGCGCACCCATTGCTGCCGTCGACATCCAGGACGACCAGTCTACCCTCCGGTCTACGAATATTGTCCTTACATTGAGATCCAGACTCTTGTGAAAAAGTACCGCGGTGCCACTACCGCCCATTCTCGGCAGACAGGGGGAAAAATAAATGTTGAACTGTCCGCCAAACATGGTCTTTAGGGCCCGCGGATTGTGGAGTCTGGTCTCGCTTATGGCTATGATTTCTAACTTATGTGACTTTATGTCATTTAAGAGGTACCCTTGTTTCCAAGGGGACCCCAAGCCACGCGCATTTACACAACCAATCTTGATCATAGTTCTAATGAATTAGAATACAGAGGGTTACTTACTGCTCGCTCGAAGTTTTGCTTTCCCTCCGTTGGTTTGTCCTCGAGAAGATCCCAGTACAGTTTCTTTGTGAGATATTTTTGGCATTTACCAACCGCACACTGGGGAAAATGCCTTTGAGTGTGTGGTGCAGACTTTTGGAGATGTGTATTATTTTGATGTGGTCTGGTGGTGTTGTGTATGGGTGGTTGTTTGTTTTTATGTCATCTTCTGTTATGTTTGTTTTTGATTGGATGTATTCCATCAATTTGTGTTTTTGGTGTCTATGGCTGTGAGCATGTTTGCTGTATATGTTTTTGTGGTGTTGGTGTGGCTGTTGTTTGCGTTGGGTTTTGAAATGTCTTCGGGAGATGTATTTCCCCCTGCTTTGTTCGTGTTTGCATTTGGTTTGGTTGTGTTTCTGCTCTTTATTTTCCTTCTTTTTGTAGCTATTTGCCATTCCTCACTGGTTTCGTCTTCCGACGAAATTTCTGAGGAATCAGAAGGGGGTAGGGGTATGTTGTGGGCTTCTATGTATGTCTGTGTAAGTGGTTGTGTTGTTGTTTTCGTTGTTGTTGGTTGTTGAGTGTTTGTGTGTGTTGAGTGCGGTATAAGGGATGGGGGATCAGTTTGTGTGTGTTTTCTTTGTTTTTCTGTTCCTTTGGGTTTTGCTGTTGATGGTAGTGTTGGTATTTTTCCAGGTGTCGAGTGGTTTTTGGTTGATGACGGATTAGCTTGGTGTGCTTCTCTTGTCGTCTTCTGTGTTGATGGTGGTGTGGGTAGTAGAGCTTTTTTTCCGGAGTGCTTTGGTTGTGGTAGTGGTTGTTGTTGTTGCTCTTGGTGTGCAGTGGTTGGGCACGTCTTTTTCAAGTGTGTTTCGCTTCCACACAAATAGCAGCGTGGTCGCCTGCCCTCTACCACTATATAGAGTTTGTAGCCTCCTGGCAGTTCTATAGCGGTGGGTATCTTCTCTCTTGCTGCTTCATCCAATTGAAGCAGGAATTCGATTGATTTGCCCACATAGTCTTTCTCTCCTAGAACCGCGATTTCCAGGATGTTTGTCTCTGACATTGTCTCTGACATTTCAAAGCAGATGGCAGAGACCACCCATTGTGTTTCGACATCAAATGGTATGTTTTTTATTTGGACTTTCGTGACCCTTTTGTTTAAATAGACTGGTATCATTACCAAGTCGTCCGAATGTAGCTCCAATGTGGAAAAACGTTTTGCTAAACTTTCGTTGAGGAAACGTACTTGGACTGTACCAAATTTGTTTCCCCAACTGATATATTCCTTGGAGTCCCATACAGGACGAAGGCATTTATCGATTTTTTCCTGCGGTGCATTTTCTGTTCTTCTTGTTTTTTTGTTTATTACTTTATAAATTATTGTTTTTTTTTGCGTGTTTTCCACGATGTGTTGTGGAATATGAAGGTGCAATTTGTCTCCTTCTTTGGAGAAGAGTGCCTTTGTGCGGTTTATCTCTTGTGTGGTGAATGTTACAATTGTTCTTTTTTGTTTTGTTACGTCCGCAAAATTCGTTTTGAATTTGGCAGTAGAAGTGTTAATTGTGGCAGTGTTAATTGAAGTCATGGTAGTGGTGTTGGTGTTGGCGGTATTAGCAGCAGAAGGCTTGGATGTAGCATTTGACGTCGTAGTAGTGGTGTTGGTGTTGGCGGTGTTGTCTTTGGTAGGCGGCTTTGTGCCAATTTCGTTGTTGTTGTTGTTGGTGGTGATGGTGGTGGTGCTGGCATTCATGTTTTCGTTTGTATTCATTTTTGAAATCCCTTTCTCTGTCCCTTTATCATCAACAAGTGGTGTGGGGAGTGAGGGGAAATCTAAGTTAATGTCTTTGGTCGCGGCGATGGTGAATGCGACGTTAGATTTGTTGTTGTTGTTGTTGGTGGTGGTGATGGTGGTGACAGCGGTGTTCACGCTGCGATGTTTAGCAGCTAGTGGTAGCAATAGTGTTTTGCTACCGTTCTGCATGACTGGCGGGCTAGCCACGTGGTTTCTAGTTGCCATTTTCAAAATGAAAAATGGCTAAAAAACCCACGAAAGTTTTGAAAGTTTTTTTGTAATTTCGCCCATACAGGGGCGGAATTCTACGTGAATAATTCTCAGGTTTTTTAGTGAATGAATTTGCACAATGATTAAAACAAAATATTTGACAACAAGGAGTTTTAAACATGTAAAAGTGGCCAACTTACTTGGAGCCGATATGACTAGCGTCCGTCCATTGTGATAGAGATGAGATAGATAGATAGATAGATAGATAGATAGATAGATAGATAGAAGATAGATAGATAGATAGATAGATAGATAGGTGTTTGTGTGTGCGTCTGTGAGTGTTGTGACGTGTGTCTGTGATATGTGTGAATATGCACATATATCATATATATATATATACATATTTATACATGTATATATATATATATATAAATATATGTATATATGCGTGTAGTTATGTATATATATATATATATAGAGAGAGAGAGAGAGAGAGTGAGATAGATAGATAGATAGATAGATAGATAGATAGATAGATAGATAGATAGATAGATAGATAGATAGATAGATAGATAGATAGATAGATAGATAGATAGATAGATAGACAGATATGTATGTATATATATATATACGCACAGATGTATGTAATTATATATATGTTTGTGTGCATGTGTTTGAATGTTCGATTATTTTTTCTTTTAGTCACCCAGATTATTACCCGGATATTAAGCTCCATTATGCTCTCTAAAATCCAAGTTCACAAATTTTCAGCGATTAACATCAGTTTGCTAGTTTTTTTTTTTCTTCCAGTCTTCAGATCTTGGTGAAACGAAAGATTAATGCGGTCATTGACGTAAACAATTCTCTTTGGCTGTCATTTGGGAGTTTCAAAATGTGTCTTGTTAACAAAATATGATTTGCGTTACTTAAGCTTGCAGTCAAGTTAGAAATGTGGTTAAATGAACTGATTCTATGTCTTCGCCATCGTAAAAGTTACAGAGGGTACCCTGAGACTTCTATTCCTAACACTTTATTCCATTTTAGGATTTCTTATCTTTACAGAGTTTCATGATGCCTGAGACACAGAAACATCACTGAGATTTTTATGTATTTTACCTTGTTTCAGTTTGGACTGCGACCATGCTAGGACACTGCTGTAAAGCGTATTGTCGAACAAATTGATATCCAGTATTTATATTTTCAGTTTTTAATTGTTCTGTCGGTGTCTTTTGTCGAACTGATAGATTACAATTGAGGGGGGAATGAATGTATACTCTTAGGCGCACGCACGTAGGTGTGCGGGCGCACATGTGTAGGTATGAACAGACGCGCTTACGCGAATACTATGACCTTTTTTACACCCTTACTTAGCGGTCATTCAAATGGCTCTTTTGTCTTAATAACGGTCAATCGCATAGTAATTTCCCTTGGTATAACGATCATTTTTCATAACATTTTCCCGATGGGCGGATAACTGAAAAGATAGGCGGCGTGGAGTGGATTTCCACCTCGGCATCCGAAACTCGGAGTTTTATCATGGCTACAGAAAAATTGTCACATTACATTTACAGATAAATTCTTCTATTTACAAAATATCGAGGTCTCTTTCTTTCTTTTGTTGTCTTACTATTTTTAACAATATATATATATATATATATATATATATATATATATATATATATATATATATATATATATATATATATATACATATATATATATATATGGTCTGTGTATGTGCCTTACATATATATATGCTGTGTGTATGTATACGTATATATATGATATATACGTATATATATATATATATATATATAGGACGTGCTTCTTTCAGTTACCTTCGATCAGATCCATTCACAAGGCTTTGGTCAACCAGAAGCTATAGTAGAAGGCATTCGGGCAAGGTGCCGCGCTGTAGGACTGAACCCGGAACCATGAGGTTAGGAAGCAGGTTTTTTGCCACACAGCCACGCCTGCTGTACATATATATATGCACGCACGTGAGTGTGTGTGTGTATGTACATATATATATGTATATATATGTATATATATGTATATGTGTATGTATATATATATATATATATATATATATATATATATATATATATGCATATGTATATATATATATATATATATATATATATATATATATATATATAATATATATATATATTATATATATAAATGTATATATGTGTGTATGTATGAGTGTGTATCTGTGTATGCGTGTATGCATGTGCCAATGTGTGTATGCATCTGCGTATCTAAGCGAATGTGCGTTTGTGTTTGTTTAGATGTATTACATTCACACATACATACTCTCATACATAAATTTCTATAAATATACCCGTTGTTATCGCTAGAAACAATTCTGGCACAAAACTTGGTAAACAATATATTTGGAAAAATCATCCTTTGTTCTTTGTAATTTCCTCTTTAATTGTCTTCTCTTCTTTTCTTTTCTCTTTCAGTTTCTCGTTCTCGAAAATTCGTTTTCAAAAGACGTTAAGGCTTTATGAAAGCCATTTTTCATATTGTTCTCGTTACGTCACCTTGCTGTTTATGTCCACGATGTTCAACTAATTTTATGGTTTGCATTTTTTATTTTTTTTTACTTTTGCGCTTGTTATGCCGTAGCTTCATCATTATCCTTATTATTATTATTATTATTATTATTATTATTATTATTATTATTATTATTATTATTATTAGGTTTTATGTTGTTTGTTTTGTAATTTTACAGAATTTGTTTATCGATGTATAAAATATTTTGATAAAACGTGTATATGAGCTTAAGTTGTTTTTATTACTGTTTACGTCGAGATTAACCTTGTTGGAGCAGATCTCTGATCGTTTTCGTTCCAATCTTGTCCGTTCATTCTTGTTTTGTTTTTTGTTTTTTGTATCACAGGAATGGTATATCTAGGTATACAAAATTTAATGCATCATTCCCACTTTTAAGACTGTTGGTAGCGATTTGAAGAAGACTTGGTATGGTTGCTAATCTTAGCAGATCGTGCATAGACTGAACAGAAATAGACACCAATCACTGTCAGCATTATAAAATACCAGATAACTGAATGTATTGGGTTGTCCGGAAAGTTCGTGCCGATTTTTAAAGGAAATAAAAGGTCAATAAATACTTGCCATTACATTCTTAATCAACCAAATATGAACCATTTTGTTGCACAATGCGTCTCCACCTTTCCTTTAACTTGAAAATACCCTCTCCCAGAACTGAGGGGGTTTTATGGCAAATAATTCATCAAAGTATCTTTTTACGTCATCCAAGGAATTGCAATTTTACCATTAAGTCTATTCTACAGAGACCTGATTAAGTGGAAAATCCGAAGGAGCAACATCTGGTGAATATGGAGGGTGGGGTAACACATCCCAACAGAGCTGCAGAAATTTTTGTCTGGTTCCCAAAGCATCAAATGCCGAAAATAAACTTTCTTATCTTCCATTTTAAAGGGTTACAGAATTAACACAGGTTATAGGAACATAAACCTTCTTCCATGAAAAGATAGCTCTAAATGCTGGTGTGCTCTAAATGGTGGTGTAGTCATATCCTATTTTATCGGCTCAACCATATTCTAAAATAAGTCGAAAGGTAAGCTACTATAAATCGGCACAAACTTTCCGGATAACCCAATAAAAAATGTATGGGACTTGCTTATGAAATCTTATGCTAAACATCGTCGTTATGTTTCAGCTGTTTTCTGGATAGAATCCCTATTGTTCGTGTTTGCTTATTTGTACTTGCGGTGGCATTTACCCGTGATGAGTTCAGCAGGCTCCGAGGAACGAGTTCACCAAGTCATTCACGATTTCTGACTACATTCGACGGTCGTCCAGAACCTAGCTGTAAGCCCACAGATGCCTCTTGAAGTCTATAGACGCAGATAGGAGCCGATTGTACTTCCGTGTCCGCCTTTACAGCTGCCAGCCGCGTCTTCAGTTGTTTTCCAGCTTCTTTGCGCCAGCCTGAGAGGGGAACCGGGTTGGCAGCCTTGCGAATGAATTCTGCTGGAGGCTGACGGAGTGTATAGCAAAGCCATTTTAGACGTCTTATGAGTAGAGTTTGTTTCAGAGAGTCGATGCAGCTGTGTGGAATTTCGGTATTCGAGATGAAGTCTAATGAGCGAAGAGGTGGAATTCGACGTAGAAAGTAGTGGTCGGATATTTAAAGTCTTTGGACATCTTCAGATTTAATTGGCCAGGATTCTCACCCATAAAGAAGGATGGCCCAGATAGACACTTGGAAAATATGCACTTTCTTGTGCCTCTCATTCAGCTTAGGACAATGAGAGACCGCATAATCATAGAATCCTGTGCTCTACATTGCTGCAGTTCACAACCTCACGTGATGTTTAAGCTTCGGTTCAGAATCGGACAATGTGTGCTTTAATTATTTCCGGAATACCAGGACTTATCTACGAGGGATGCACCAAAAGCCTAAAGCAACCTACTAATACAGTAGCCTCAAAGCATCGAATATATTTCCTTCTTCTATAAGCAATCCCTGCCATTTGCAACTCATTTTCTCCACTCACAAATAATCAAAGGCTCGAGAAGAAATATAAAATATTAGACGGTAGTCTGGCGAAATACATAGTGACTTTTCGTCCGTCTAAGTTCAAATTCTGCCGGGGTCAATTTTACCGTTCGTGCTTTCGGAGTCAATAAAACAAGAACTAGTTGAACAGTGAGGTCGATGAAATGGACTTTCTCCCTCCTCCGAAATAGCTGGCTTTGAGCTAAAAATTGAAATCAATGTACACACACACACACATACATGCATACATATATATATACATATATATATATATATTATATATATTATATATATATATAATATATATATATATAATATATATATATATATATATATATATATATATATATATATGTATGTATGTATGTATATATATATGTATATGTATGTATGCACCATCGGAAGACCAAAACAAACGAGCTTTCGTGACTTATTTGACTACAATGCCAGTTTCCTGTGTCTCCAAAGGTGTTTTACGAGACGCCATATTGATGGTTTTATGCAGGCAAGATTTCCACACGTGTCTAAGCACATCATCTTCATCATCTTTACCACCGTCATCAGTATTATATCAACCCATTTATTTCTAAGTCCTAGAACTCATATGTTCAGTTATTCGATTCCATGGCGTACAAGTGACTGAGATTTCAACTTGCCGCCTGAACGGGACACCAGTTTATCGCAGTGTGAATTTGCTACGGTTGAGCGGACTGGAAAAACGCGAAGTGAAGTTTTTTTATCCACGAATACAACGCTTCACTCGGTCCGGGAAGCGAAACTTTTTACCCACGAAAGTTCCGGACACCAGTTATGAACTCATTTGCATACAGTCAATCAGAGCTCAACTATCAAACTAGTCACGAAAATACTCTAGTTGAGTTCACTGGTAAATGTGTGTTATAGCAAAATCTAGCTTTTCTAAACGGGTTAATAGGGGTGACAAATATGAAATTTAGTGTATAAAGTCAATGAGGAGCTTCTCACAGATGATGCCATAAGTGTTGCCAATTTGCGTAATTTACTAGAAAATATAAATGTGTGTAGGTTCCTGATTTTGTATATTCCTAATATAAAATGTTAGTGTTGATCTGGAAACATCGTAATCAATGGGTACATGTAGTATCACTAATCTCAGTCTGAGCATTGGTACCTAATGTTAGCTCCATGTAGAAATGGTACTCAACTGATCTATGAGGATGGTGGGGTAGGTGCTTATGTGAGACCTGCTGTGTTGTACTCACAGAGTAACATACACCATTCTATGCCTGACTGGCTCTACTGTAGTAGTACACAGTATGTGGATTTTCAAGGTGAGCTCTGACTGGTTGTATGCAAATCAGTTCATTACTGATGTCCGGGACTCTCGCAGGAAAAAACATTTATGCGTCCGGGAATTGAAACTACGGTCGTAAAATTGTAATTACAACGCTCTAACCACTGCGCACACAGAACACAAAACGGTGGGACAAACACTGCTAAGCATTTGCTCTGGTATTATAATAATTCGTGTAACGATCTGATCTGGACAGTACTTGGTTTCATTAATCAAAACAAAACAGAGATCGGAAAAATTCGAACTCGGCACCTACAGAGCCGCCACAAATACTGCGAAACAGTCAGTCGCCCCAATGATTTTGTCCATTCACTGATTTTATGTTTAATCGTAAATAAAATCGTTGTTTCAAATTTCTGGCTTTAAGCCTGCAGCAGACATTATTAAATTTATAATGATGAATAGCCACTTGGTTGTGACTGTAAAGCACCGAGGCAAGAAAAAGTGATTATATTATTTCCATCGACTACTTTCTAAATTCAAATTCTGTCACGTCAGCAGGTCGATTAAATAAGTACCAGAATGATAACTTTATTGATTTCAATCACGTTTGCCCCTCCTGGGCAGAAATTGATCACATATTAAAGAGAAATCAATACCGGAGAAAGTTTGACAGAAACGAGAGGACGTCAGACTAAACACAATACTCTATTTTCTCCATTTTATCTTTTTACATTCAAACCCTCTTTTTTTCACCCTGGTATCAATAATATTAATATTAATAACATTCTGAATTCGATGCACTCGGCAATATCCAGCTACTTCAAAAATTATCCACGTACCTGGGTATGAAATCAATATTACATTTATATCGATTTCACATTATTTCTTTATATTCCATCTTGTTGCTTGTATCGATTAAACAATAATCGGATGATTAAGATATGAATTATCAAAGAATACGTTTTCGAATTGCATTCTTTTAACAAGAACTATCAAAGAATACATTAAACAATAAGAAACACAGGAGCCCTTTCTAGTTACAGTCGCAATCTTCAACATAAAAAAAATAAAACAAATTGTAAAATAAAATATATTAAAATTTAGATTAACATAAAACTGGAATTAATAATAATTTTAAGCTTATTTGACACAAGGGCGCATTATTTTCTTAGGTGGAATCATATTGTATAAAATCAAACCTAATCGTTGACTGATACACTAAGAGCAAACGACACTGCCGAACGCAAACCATTTGTAACATGCAACTGAGGAACACAGAAAATCAGCTGAACTCGAACCAACGTGTCAGTACTTGGGGAGATGGGAACAGAAAGGGACGTTTTGACGACAGTTGCAGTATTTAGGTCATGTCATCAGGGCTCAGAAACTGAGCATTCACATCCTAGAGGGAGGAGTTAATGGGAAACGAGGAAGGGCGAGACCGAGAAAATATTGGCTTGATGGTACGAACGAATGGACCAAAATACTTCAAGCTGAATGCTCAACAATGAACAGAGGTATCAATCAATAGAGAGAGAGAAAGAGAGAGAGAGAGAGAGAGAGGAGAGAGAGAGAGAGAGAGAGATGGCGCATGCGTCAAGGGTCTTGGATCCTCAGAAATGAGAATGAGATTAGACAAACAAAATTGCGTCATGATCTCTGAACAACAGATGTGGAGGGCAAAGAAAACCTCGGGTTTTCTTTGCTCTCTAGCCCAGAACGTAAAGAAATGAAGCTAAATACCGAAAGTTATTTTAAACCTTTCCCTCCTCTGCTTCTACTCCAAACAATTTCTTATGTTCATTTTTATCTGTACTGAAGTTGTGGATGGCGAAAGTGTGTATTTGTGGTCATATGCATGACTCATATTAACATTAGTTTATTATAAATAGTTATTTTGTATTGTTTTAAATTATATGAAACCCTACCACCTCACACAACTCGGGTCAACCGAATGACACAAATACTCAAACTTATGCACTAGGAATCCGAGTGCATGCTGGGAATCCTAGAGTCTCTAATGTCTTCCATAACTAAATCTCTTGACCTGAGGTCATTCAATATATGGCTTTGCTTTTAAACAATGTTAACTCAAATACCTTTACACAGCCAGCCATCATAAAAGCCACAGTCGAAGATTAGAGAAAGCGGTGATTTGGGAATTTAACCAGAGCTATTTCATACCACACCATGAGTCCTTCACCCTTTGAAAAAGTTGTAAGGGTGCTACTTTGACAGACGACGTGTTCTGGGTATTTTAGATCTGGTGGAAACATCCGACGCTGGGACTGATTTCAATTCAAATAATACAAGTTTTGTTGACGTAAACCACCACCAGTCTCTTTAGATTCTGGTTTATCTAATTCTCCGTAAAATGATGAATTACTGTTCAGTAACCAAAGCCATGCTTCAATACTGTAGAAAGTAAACAAAGTGTTTAAGCACGGCATGGATTTATTACCAGAATGCATTTAATGGGAATTCCCACATATGGATCATTTGTCATTTTTAATGAAGACTTAATAATAATTATAATCAGATTCATCAAACATAACATGCGCATGTCTGAAACAGTAATGCAGATACAACCGAAAGAGGAAATTAAAACAACTAATACCATCTCTATCAAAAGAATATTCCAAAACGAATCTCCTCTGCTGTTTTCTGTTTTTGTTTCTTTCTGCCGGTAAAATCATTAAACATATATTTAAATCAGACAGAAATCTGACACATATATTGTATGTATGATATGGGAGGACACTTACCGATTTTTCTGTATGGATAACCTCACGTTTTTCGTGACAGAACAGGGCATTGTTCGATTCAGTGGTATAAAATTTGGATTGGTTAAACGTGCTAAGGCGATCTTGAAACGCGGAAAATAAATTAAAAACACAATTATGTTAGATAAAGAAATGCAAATAACAGATTTAGTCATAAGGCAGGCTTATAAATATTTAGAAACCAAATGCAAATATTCAGAAATGTTCTAGGCAGAGTTGAATACACGCAACCGTAGCGGGGAAAGAAGAAGGAATAGAGAAACAAAGCATTCTCCCAGATTCCAATGCCAGCTAACAGCCACATTGTTAGTAAGGGACCATTTTGCAACACGGTTAAGAAAATTTCCTGGACGGCAGCATCTTACAATATTACATCAGTTTATGCTGTAAGTCATACTGGAAAAGCTTCATCTGAGAGTAAAAATTCCATTCCCAGTCTGAACATCACGCATCGTAGAATTTCTTTCGGCGTAATTCCTTCGTAAAAACTAGTAAATAAAGTAAGACTATTCGCTCCTTTTGCCAAAGGGTATTGATGGTATGCTCTTAACCATAGACCCAACCGGATTCGTTTCACACGAGTCATAGACTTCATCGGATCCGTTTTGCACAAATCTTCAACTCACCAATGCACGATCACAGAATGACTGTGTTAAATGGTTTCAACACCTTTCACGCGTTTCAGACAAGTTTAGTTGCTAATGACAGTAACCTAGCCATGCAAGTAGAGCTGATACCAAACATACAAATCCTCCCGTAGTACATGTAACAAAACCAATATATTTGAAAAACCTCCATATTACTTTATTTGAAAACCTTCCAGATGACGCTACTCATAATGTTCTCTTTGAGACCCAGAATTGCTATCAAACCATCACACATAACCTCTACTAAACCTTGATCTAATACGTTAAGCTAATCACATGGTCCAGCTGGTCAGTACCTGGAAAAATTCGTGATACTAAAGACCCTACCTCGATGTGGGCTTCATTCAAGACTGCAGTTAGGTCAAAGAGTTAAACAACAAAAGCCGTGTTGCCCGAACGATGGCCACAAAAGTTTACTGAAGTCAAGGTCCAGGAAATAGTGATATGTGTCAACATCAGCACATGGCTGTTCTGAGAACTGCTGCATAAAAGCCATTGACACTGCTTTGAAATCAAGTAGAGCGTGACTGAAGTGGTCTGTCAAGTGTCAGGCGGCGCTTCTACCAAACGGACCCATCGAATGGCCTTCACTGCATCCTTTGCAAAGCATGAACCGGAGCGCACACAAAAGCTTCTATTGTGCATTGCATCATCGGAGTTATCAAGAATCTTTCTCACTGCAAACACGTTGCAATCGATTATCTTTTTTCTTCGATTCAACTAAGGGATCGATTAGCTCCTTTAATCTACTGTTCAATATTTAAAATTGTAGCCGTCAAAACCGGCTTCGATAATTCGTCAGTCTGTTACCAGAAATATTTCCTAACCGAGAAATACTTATTCAGTTTTCATAATTCTCGACCCTCATCAAAAGTCAGTAACATAATCTTGTATGTTATGCTGTCGGTACCGGTTCCGCTGCAGTAGCAATTCTCTAACGTCGATTTTTACAGCTGTTTTCACGTCCAATACAGCTAATAATTCTCTCTCTCCCCTCACCTCTCTCCTTTCTCTCGTCTCTCATTCCCTCAATAGATAAACTGATACATACATACATATGTACATACGTATATTATGCTCATGGATTTGCCTAAATATATATGTATATATATATATATATATATATATATTTATATATATATATATATATATATATGTGTGTGTATACATATGTATGTATGTGTATGCGTCTTGGTGTGCATATATATATGCATATACAGTACATGTATATATACATACGTTCATACGCACACAATTATATACAACTATATACATACACATATTTGAATGTACTGTAGATATGTATGTATATGTGTGTGTATGTGTGTGTATATACATATATATATATATATCACTATAAATGTAAATGAATATATATATACATATACATCTGTATACATACATACATACATACATACATACATACATACATACATACATACGTACATACATACATACATGCATACATACATATATACATCTTGGCAAGTTGAAATTGTTAGCGCTGCGAGAAATGATATTGCATTGTAAAGATCATTGCCAAACTCCACCCCCACCCCACTTCCAGAGACACCACCCACTACCACCACCAACATCACCAATACTATCCACTACTAGGTTCTGATATAGGAAACAAGTTTGAAATCATAAAACAACAATACAATCCCATAGAATACAATGGTATATAAAATAACATAATATAATGCTATACAATAGAAGAGAGAATAATAAAATACAATACAATGCCGAGCAGCCATGCTACAATATAATGCTACAGAACACAACGCTATTCACTGGAATACAATGTGATATGAGATTTATTCTCCGAAATTCAAGACAAACCAACATGAATACAAGATACTAAAAGTAAATAGTTGCAAAGATTCTACGTTATTATCGAATGGAAAAGCACTGCTAACTGTTGAGAATTAATTAAGGACGAAAAGCGGCTATTTTTCGGATAAATTTACAAATGAGAAACGACAATCGTAAATGTATGCACATGGAAGCGAAGTAAAAAAAAATCTTATTAAGATATGATAATAATAATAATAATAATAATAATAATAATAATAATAATAATAATAATAATAATAATAACAATATAATAACAATAATATAATAATAATAATAATAATAACAACAACAACAACAATAACAACAATAATAATAACAATAATAACAATAATAACAATAACAATAATAACAATAATAATAATAATAATAATGATAATAATAAGAAGAAGAATAAGAATAATAATAATAATAATAATAATAATAATAATAACAATAATAATAATAATAATAATAATAATAACAACAACAACAACAATAACAATAATAATAATAACAATAATAACAATAATAACAATAACAATAATAACAATAATAATAATAATAATGATAATAATAAAAAGAAGAATAAGAATAAGAATAAGAATAAGATAATAATAATAATAATAATAATAATAATAATAATAATAATAATAATAATAATAATAATGATAATAATATGAATAAGAATAAGAATAAGAATAATAGTAATAATAATAATAATAATAATAATAATAATAATAATAATTCTGTTTTCATAGTCACAGAGTCATAGATGAGGACGTTATCACGAAGACAGACAAGACTTTCTGAGAATTAATATAAAAGATGAGGAGAATGAAATGTAAAATACTGTGAAATGCAATAAAATATACAATGTATGTGATAACATAAATGATGCAGTCCTCCTGAAACTCCAGCTGGAACCAATCAAGGAACCTCACAGATTATCCTGACCACCAAAATGGTACGATTCCTCTCTCCTACTCTACATTCTACAGGCGCATACTTAGAGTACGGACATTCACTGTACCTGTTTTTGCCACATTCAACAGCAATTTCGAGAGACAACTCGATTACATCGATCCCAATGTTCTACTAGAACTTATTTTATCGATCCTGGAACGATGAAAAGCAAAGGAGACGGCGGCTGAATTTGAACTCAGAGCGTTAAGTCGGATGAAATAATAACTATTATGAAAAAAGCGCAGAACTGGTAGAGTCCTTAGCATGCTGGACAAAATACTTCGCAGCATATATTTTTCCATTCTGAGTTCGAATTCCTCCAAGATTAACTTCGCCTTTCATCCTTTCTAGAAACTATTAATATTATTATGAAAAATTTTCCTTCACATTTGATGTTTTTACTCATTAACTACGGAGCGCCACCCGAACTGCTGAGGTAGGTAACGTATTTTATGATGCGAAGTAGCACGAGAACTGGATAAGTTATTTTTTAGAAAAAAAAACACATTTACACATGTGTGCTCAATAGAAATGTCATCAACATCGTTATTATCATGTTGGGCGATTTGTCCAGACCAAAGCAACTCTTCCACGCCAGATGTTCCGATCGAGCGATGTGGCATGAACGTCTGGCCTGAGTTTTAGTCACATTGGCCTTTCGCTAGCTGAAGTATCTCATCTGCGCATAGCATGACTACAGATGATTGCAGTAGATCACTAACTAAACCGGTTTATCCTGGCCGTTGACATTTTGTTATCTTTTCATCCACTCAGCAACTAGTGATATTTGCCATTGATTCAATTCGTGTGCGTGTGTCTTTCTATCTGTCTGTGTGTGGGCGTGCTAGTGTGTGCAAACATGTACGGATATATAATAGATAGCTAAATAGAGACAGACATTAGACAAATAGAATAAAAAGTTTGATAGATAAGTAAATAGAGAAGCAGTTCACATCCGACATGCGGTATCCCGTGATGTCAGTGTACCCTGACTCGGGTGGTTAATTGCTGTTTAACCCAGATGTGGGATCCTGACAAGTGCTACTACTCTAAATTTGAATATACCTGGGAACAAATGTGATTAAGCAGTGGTTCCACGTTTTTCAAAATCCGGAAATTCCCGAATCAGTTTAACGTCACACCCATGGCATAAAAAATGCCATAAAACTCTTGAATTTAAGTTGATAATGCTTTTCGTAAAGTATACGCAGCGTCCATTAAACTTATTTTCCACATTTCTCTTAAGTACGACTTTCCTGATATCATGACCCAAGAATCTTCCTGCTCTTTTCTTTGCTACCCCGTGTGCTCCAAGAATAACAGATATCGTTGTGGTTTTCATGTTCCACATTTTGGCAATCTCCATGCCTAGGTCTTTATATTTCTGAATTTTATTGAGTTCGTTGATTGCGACATTATTGTTCGTGGGGACAGCCATATTAATTAGGAGACAAGTTTAAGCAATATGATTTTGAATATTGTCTGGGCACTTTGATTATTCTTTCGGAATGGGTTTTAAAATTCCAGAGAATGGTAATAGAACCAATTACAATAACTGGCTGGGGAAAGTGCCCATATCAATTTTCAGCCATTTCTTTCTCATGATGTTTGTGGATTTCTCAGTGAATATATTGCCCCATTTTAACGTCTTTGTTTTTATACTAGTCAGCAGTCATTACAGAACATCCAGAGATAAGGTGGTTGATCCCCTCCCACATGAATAAACTTGAAAGGAACACCATCCATACAGGCATAAGGTTGTTTGATTACTTTAACATGGCCTTCTCTTCGAGTCTGTTCCATTCCTGGTAATCAACACAATGGAAACGAAATTGATTTTCCAAAAAGGAAGGACATTGAAAACTGGAAACGGACAGACAAACCTGCAACAATGTCTTTCCGCCCGCGCGCATGTGAATACATAGATACATAATAGATAGATAAAAAGATAGACAATGGATAAATAAATAGCTAGATAGATAAGTAAATAGATTGAATCATAGACAGAGAGGTGGAGAGATAGATAGACAGACAGACAGATAAATAGATAGACAGACAGATAGATAGATAGATAGATAGATAGATAGATAGATAGATAGATAGATAGATAGATAGATAGATAGATAGATAGATAGATAGATAGATAGATAGATAGATAGATAGATAGATAGATAGATAGATAGATAGATAGATTAATGCAATCATTTCAAATAATCGTATTTCTGTATGGATAGTGTTCCTTTCAAGTCTCCATAGCTTAAAGCTAGAAACAAATATCTATATATTTCATGTGATGTATTTCCATACATGTAACAGCAACATTTCTCTACGACCGCTGCCTGCATTATCTTTAATTAAATATAATTACATTCTGTATTTTGTAAGAGTTTGGCAACTGTATACAAAAGACAAATTGCCACAGATTCATTTTCAGTGAAGGATTGCTTGAGATGAACCATAAAATAAGTTTCTTTTCTGAAATGATAAGTATTATCAGAGCAATGTATAGGCCACTACACAAAACTGGTTTTTATTACGTCATGAGAACGTGCAAGACGATTTATTCAACATTGCCATTCAGTTTCTAATGCAGGTAGGCTTTGTAAAACCTTCGGTATGTATTGTACCTAGAGAGAGGGAGAGAATCAAAGGAACTTAATTATGTTTCCGGAATACAATCATAAAATATCAACAGTGGATTTAAATACGAACACAATGAACAGAATTGTTAGTCCTTTTAAAGCATTCATCTTCTCAACATTTTCTTCTCTGAGAGAAATCTTTCCCAGTTAGTTTCTTTGTTTGGTCAGCTAAGTCAAAATTACTTACAAATATAAACATTACATATAACGAGTATTATGTATAACAATATATATACATACAACATATTTATATATACACACACACATACATACATATATAGATATATATACATATATATACATATATATATATATGTATATGTGTGTGTGTGTGTGTGTGTTTGTTTGTGTATAATATATATATATATATTGTGTGGTAAGTAGCTTACTTACCAACCACATGGTAAGGGTTCAGCCCCACTGCATGGCACCTTGGGCAAGTGTCTTTTACTATAGCCTCGGCCCAACCAAATTCTTGTGAGAGGATTTGGTAGATTGAAACTGAAAGAAACCTGTCGTATATATATATGTATATATATATATGTATATGTGTGTTTGTGTGTCTGTGTTCGTCCCACCACCACCACCACCATCACTTGACAACCGATGCTGGTGTATTTACCTTCCCGTAACTGAGCAGGTCGGCAAAAGAGACCCATAGAATAAGTACTGGGCTTACGAAGAATAAGTCTTTGGGTCACTTTGTTCAACTAAAAGGCGGTGCACTAGCATGGCCGCAGTCAAATGACTGAAACAAGTAAAAGAATAAAATAATTGAAGAATATATATATAAGAAATAAATATTAATATATTTATACAAATATACATATGTATATATATAATTATATGTATAAACATACATATATGTATATATAAATGCGGCAACATTCGTCAATTTCTTGAAAATGGGGTCATAACCCCGAAATATTGAATGCAAAGTAAGTCTACATTAATTCAATTATTTGTTTCCTTGTGATTGACTTTGCAGTTACTTCGCATTGTTTTGGCCTTACACACAATCTTTTATACAATATATGCGGCCATACTGGGTTGCGCTCTTCAAACTGTTTTGTCGAGTAAATAGATGGTAGTCTTTTTTTAAGCCTAATGCTTTATCTGTCATTCACTATTATTCAAACCACTTGATAATGAGTATGTAAACAAACCAAAATCGGTTTTCCTGTGGAGCGGGGACGAAAAAATCACACGCATGCATATAAAATACATACATATATGTAAATATATATATATATATGTGTGTGTGTGTGTGGTGTGTGTATGTATATATATATATTATGTATATGTATATATATATATGTTATATATATTATATATATATATAGATATGTGTGTGTGGTACACATATATATATATAATAATATTATATATATATATATATATATATATATATATATATATATATATTATATATGTTACAGATTTTACACTGTTTCTGTCTACCGAATTCACTCATGAAGCAATGGTCAGCGCGGGGCTATACTAAATGTTAATTTCACAAAGTACCACTAAAAGTTATTCAATCTGGGACAAATACGTTGCGATGTAATTCTCTTAAACTCACAAGAAACTCCAAATACGACGTCAAATATAAGTTTTAAAGATATTTAAGTGAAAGGAAATCGTAATTCTAATTTAAGAGAAATGGTACTCGTATTTGTTTATTTACCAACGAAAAGTCACAGCTACTATGATGGAAATTGAACCTATAACTCGTCAAGGCAATTCTTTTGGCGTTTCACAGCTTCTGCCCACGCGCCCACCTTGGGTAATGCTAAATGTAATAAACTTCCAGTAACGGTTTCCATGGGAAACCGAAATATTAATGCAGAAAGTAAAACGCAAACAGGAAAGAGAAAATAAAAACGAACAGGTTTACTTAAAATAGAACAAATATAGGAAACAAAATACAAAACTAGGAAACTAAGCAATTCAACGCATTCTCCCAAAAAAACAGAAACCTGATAGAAGATGGGTGTGGGTGTGGGTGTGGGTGTAAATATATGTTCGGATGTGTATGTGTGTGTGTATATATATATGTGTGTGTGTAGGTATGTATATACATATATATATACATGTATATACATACATTTGTATGCATGGATATATATATATATATGTGTGTGTGTGT
>NC_043002.1:59330224-59335624 GCF_006345805.1 Octopus sinensis | reverse complement strand
AAGGCGGAGAGCTGGCTGAACCATTAGCACCCCGGAAAAAATGTTTGTGGCATTTCGTTCGTCTTTACATCCTGAGTTCAAATGCCGCCGAAGCTGAATTTGCCTTTCATCCTTTCTGGGTCGATAAAATAAGTACCAGCTGGAAATTGGGGGTCGATGTATTCGACTTACCTCCTCCCCCGGAGTTGCTGGCTTTGTGTCAAAATTTGAAACAAATATATAGGGCATGTAACAATCTGGATGATAAATGAATAAAGTGTAGCTTTCCAAATCTGTTGGTTAACTAATTTGTTTCCACAGAATTTTATAACGACGCCATCTTTTCTCTTTGAATTTACAGAATATAATAAAAAAAAATCTACGAATCTTGTTCTTCAAAAACAATTTAAACTCAGTTTAATATTTCTTCTTTTTTACTGGATCAACCCAGCAGGTTTGAAAACATACCGGAGTATACTGCCTTCACTTTATCCTCAAAATCTCAATTTTTTATATCAATTTTTTTTTAACTCGGTGAAGTTAAGGACGATGTATGAAGATATTTTATAATAAAAACTTATAACGCATCATATTTTAAACAGGTTTTGTCTCTTTACATAATCTTATTAATATCATAGTCAATATCTGCCTTTCACTCAGTCGTTTTATCTATCTATCTATCTATCTATCTATCTATCTATCTATCTATCTATCTATCTATCTATCTATCTATCTATCTATCTATCTACTCCTCTCTTTTATTTCACCACGTGCGTTCCTTGTATCCAAGAAATTCTTCACATAAATACAATTCGAACCTAACTTCACACTGCATCACTTTATTTTCTTCTTCTTCTTAATTTCTTACTTTGTCGTTCGTATTTTTCATTCTTTGTGGTAAGATGGTTTGGTATTATATTATAATTGTATTCATTATATGTAACTTTTTCACGTTTTCTCTTTCTCGATATATTATTATCAACTTCATTTTTTTTCTGCCTTCACAGCTACATTCCTCGCTTACACACACATACATACTCTAACTTCCTCTCTCAGTCATTTCCATTCACTCCCTCTCCCTCCCTTCTCTCTCTCTCTCCTCCTCTCTCTCTCTCTCTCTCTCGCTTTCTCATGTTCTCAATCTTTTCCAATGTTTCTTCATATCATTTTTCCAGAGCGAATCTTTTGCTTTTTTCCCGTACGTTTTCTGAGAATAGTAATGTTTTATGCGTGCATGTGTGTGTGTGTGTGTGTGTGTGTGTGTGTGTGTTTCTGTGTGCGTGTGTGTGTGTTCCTATCTATTACGATTAGATATATGTGATTGTCTGTGGCCGCTTGTGTATGTGTGTATACGTGTGTGATGTCATATTATTTTCTATATTTCGTATTTGAATTCAACATCCATGTACCAAAACAAATGCAGTTTTCACACACACACACACACAAACACACACACACACAAACACACACACAAACACAAGCACACACACAAACAGACACACACACAAACACACACACATACACAAACACATACACACACTCAAACACACACACGCAGATATATCTGTTCTTTAACCGTTTTGCTTGTTTCAGTCATTTAACTGCGGCCATGCTGGAGTACCATCTTAAAGGATTTTAGTCGAAGAAATAGACCCCACGACTTATTTTTTGTAAGCCTAGTACATATTTTATTAGTCTCTTTTACCGTAGCGCTCAGTTTCGAGGGCGTAAACACACCAATATCGTTCGTCAAGCGTCTGTGATTGGGGGACAAACATAGACACATAATATATATTCATTGATAAGACTGTTAGTTGAAAGGACCAATGAAACAAAACCAATTTCAAATGTGTATCTATCAAAGTAATTGTATATTTATACATACAACCTTATTTTTGTTCCATTTTCAACCATAACTGTGCGACACATGAAACTCTGAGTAACTGTTTTTGTGATGTCTTTGCAGGTTTATGGAAGGAACTGTCTTCGAAGACTCATATTGTCGTTGATTGCTCGAAATGGGGAGTAGATAGACAGCCGACAACTGATGAAGGGTCGTTCATTGTATTCTGTGTATTGTCTTGTTTCCTTTTTCTTCCTTTATTTGCGTATTTAGCTCATTTGTTTTCGTATTTCATGTTGTTTACTGTTGGTGACGTCCTGTATCCATATATGCAAGTATGTGTGTATATATATTATATTATATATTATATAATTTATATTATATATATATATATGACAGGCTTCTCTCAGTTTCTGTCTACCAAGTCTATTCATAACGCTTTAACTGGCCTGTCGCTGTAGTAAAGAACACTGGCGCAAGGTGCCACGCAGTGTTACTGAACTCGAAAACATGTATTTGGGAAGCAAGCTTCTTACCACACAGCCACGCCTGTCCCGATATATATATATATATATATATATATATATATATATATATATATATATATTATATAATATATATATATATATATATGATATATATATATATATATATATATTATATATATTATATATATATATATTATTATATATAAACGAAGAGGTTTGAAAATGCAGAGGTCTTTTGAAAATGTTTATTGACTTCATCACCGGTTTCAGTTTTTTAAAAAAGATTATCAAAAATAAAATGTAAAGCTTTGTGTAAACTTCGTTGTCTTAAAATATGGTAATCATAGTTGTATTAAAACACAGTTATACACTCTTTGATAATGATAAGAAAATGTTAAAAAATAGAATCTTTGACAATGATAAGAAAATTTTGAGAGGGGATTTTTGTTTAAACAGTTTACATGAACGTGTTCAAAATAGGTAGTAAAATAAATTCATAATTATTTTAAGTTCATCAAAATCATAATTAGAAGCATATATACAGAAAGAATTATATTTAAGAATTTATACAGAATTTTAGGGGAATGACCAACCTTTCCTTCCTTCATTTCCTGTCTTGTAATGTGTGTTTAAGGGATGTTTGCTATTTCTAGGGCAGCTGACCTCTATGATGGCACATACCTTTTCTCCTCAGTCTCAAACAACAATATCCGCCCTATTATGTTTACATTTGACAAAAAAGTTTTGATGGGAATATTCCACCAGTATTCCTTGATGTATGCATGTGTATGTATGTATGTATGTATGTATGTATGTATGTATGTATGTATGTATGCATGTATTATAACAGGCCCTTTTTTAAGATTCCATCAACCAAATCCACTCCCAAGCTCCGGTTTGCTTGTGTCTATACAAGAAGTTACTTTTCCAAGATACTACACAGTGGGAATAAACCTGAAACCAGATGGTCGGGAAGCAAAGTTCTTACCACACCACCACACCACCATCCACAGTAAAATTCTTTCCTAAACATATCTTTTCTAATATAGTCACAGAGCCTGAAATTTTGAGAGAGGAAACTATTCGATTACATGAACCCCAATGCGTAACTGACATTTATTTTATCGACCCCCAAAAGGATGAAAGGCAAAGTCGACCACGGCGGAATTCGAACTCAGAACGTAGAGACGAACGAAATGCAGCTAAGTAGTTTTTTTTCCGGCGTGTTAACGATTTTGCTAGCTTTCCAGCACATGTACATATCTAAAGACAAAATGGCCACGACAGCTGGAACGCCTTTGGTCACATTATTGACGCAATCGAGTTCGACCCGTGACTAAATTTATCACCATCAACGGGCGTCATCGTCGTCGACAAAATTTGAACCTGTTAACCTTTCGGCTCGTTTCCCTCTAAACTTTACTTAGCAATTTTATGTTCTCTGCAGTCGTGGCAAGAAAATAGAGGTCAAATTCTGAATTTAAATTGAAACAAACACGAAAAGCAAAAGATAAAAACGAAACCATTGATTCTCTTACTAAAGCTACGTAGTGTAGAAGCTGATATAAAAGTTGAATAAATTTATAAGTTTGGAACGGATATGGACAAACATAAAGTGTCAAGGGAGGCTTCACAACGATCTTCCTGATACAGTATAGCCAGCGGTTAAACATAATGACGAAGATAGCAATCATAGGGGCTTGATATATAATAGTTCTTCAGGGGAAGACACGTACATATTGTGTGTGTGTGTGTGTGTTGTGTGTGTGTATGTGTGTGTGTATGTGTGCGTATCTGCATCTATGTCTATATGTGCAACTATGTTTGTGTATCTGTGTAGGTTCGTGTATGAGTCAAGTAATATCAGCGTACAAAAAACATGATATTACGAACACACACACGCGCGCTCACACATTTGCTCGATCCCTTACACGCATGCAGTCGCATACGTGTGTGTATGTGCGCACGTGTGCATATATACATATATATACTATACACACACATATATATATATATATATCACACACACACATACACACACACACACACATATATATATGTACGTTTATATATAGATTATACATATATACGTATATATGTGTACTGGTAAATATATGATAATACATTTATGTATGCATGGATGTGTATACATATATATTCATGCGCCTACAAATATATATAAATATATATATACATATATATATGTGTGTACACACACACACATATACACACACATACATAGATATACATGTATATGTCTATAAACATATACATATATATGTGCATGTACATGTTTGTATGTATATAATGAAATATACACACATTTGTATATATATATATACATATGATATATAAATAGATAGATAGATAGATACACACGCGCACGTACACACACATGCAAACATATATATATATATATATACACACACATTTATGTATGCACACGAAGCCACACACATACCGACGGATATATATATATATACATATATATATATATATATATATGTATATAAATGTATGTATATATATATGTATATACATATATATATTTATGCATATAAATGTTCTTACATTTGTAACGTATGTCCAATGGCGCGGACCTGACTATATACTGAAAAATTTCCATTCACCTAGTAACCACGAGGTCGGAAGTTCTGACTCACAGCACAACATATTGAGTAACTGTATCTTATGGTAGCTCTAGGTTGAGCAAACATTGTGAATGGAATTTGGTGGACGGAATGTTGTGTCCTAAAATGCGCTCCGTGTGTGTGTGTGTGTGTGTGTGTGTGTGTGTGTGTGTGCATCTTTTTATCATTTACTCGTTTCACTCATTGAACTGCACCTACATATATATAATATATGTGTGGGAGTATTATAATAATCATATACTTAATTATATGAGATTGGCTATATGCCTCTCCACGCGCCAGAAATAGACGCCAAAAGACACTAATACCACCTTAAAAACTCCACAAAATGAAACACGAGCCGTAGCTACAGCGTGTTTCTATTATTAACTGTTTTTTTTATGTTATATGTGTTAGCCCTTCCAACCAGTTAGAACCGCTGAAGAAGCCTAGAGGCACA
>NC_043002.1:59287724-59325224 GCF_006345805.1 Octopus sinensis | reverse complement strand
ATTTTGGCCAGGAAACTCTGGGTGACTGCATTTCACAAGGCTTTTGTGGTTTTTGTTATAATATTATGTACGTATGTCATTGTTCACTTTTTTGCATCACAACCCTTATTTTGCATCACAACAAATTAAGCTTCATGACGGTCATTGAACATCTTCAAAAAAGATTGCGCCTCATCACGGTCATTGACACAACAGAACCTTATACCGTGTCATATCAGTTATGTCTCATAACAGCAATTATTTCTTAAAGTGTCCATTACGTCACTTCACAGATGTTTACGGTTACTATCTCACATCCCAAATTACATGTACCGTGAGATACAATGTTTGTGTTGTGTTATCATCACACATTGTCCACCATCCCAGCCTCGCCCCTTTAGCATTTCAAATTAATGCTTATTTATTCGCATTGATTTCAGCTAATCTTGCATAATTTTTGTAGCCCTAAGATTTTGATGAGGTAACTGTTAAATCTGAGATTGTAAGAGGGTTGGTGTAAGAGGCCAGATCTGGCCAGTTTGAGCATAACACAAATGGAATATTTTGACCGGATCTGACCCCATGTGGCCGAGTTAAATGCTGAAGGATTAATGTTATAATCACGGCGGGTTTGTACCGTTTCATGTTGATTTTAATACTAAATCTCAAGTGTGGGTTATCATCACCGTGGCGCTTCACATGGCCTAGATGTAGTGTGATGTTCTCATGATCGCAAGATTGTGGTTTCGATTCCCAGACTAGGAAAGAAGTGTTCATTTATTTCTTGAGCATTTCATTCAATAAACGAAATTTTTTCTTAACCTGCAAACTTTATTTGACGTCGCTCCAATCCCCATTGCCGTAATGAATAACCCTGTAACGAATCGGCGTCCCATTCAGGCGTAGTTGGAATATTGTGATCGTGGTCAATTATACGCCATTGAAACCGAGTAGCCGGTCTTGTGAGGCCTAGGACCTAAGACGGTAGTGTCTAGAAACTGATATGTCTCACGACATCCCTCCTACCTCAATACATTGACTGTGTTTCACATTTGTGCATCAACACCAACACCATCAACACCACAACTCTCTAACTACATGACTCCCAGTGAAGCTATTACCTCATAACAAACATAGCGTCTCTGTGACCTCCGTTCATAAACCTCGCAGCACAAAACCATTCTTATTATTATTCACAAAGCAAAGTTTACTTAACACAAAAATTTGTTGAATCAATCAGGTTTTAAGTATGCATTAGTAGATAGAAATCACAGCGTAGTTCAAAGGAAAGAGCTATGAAATACAACGGCCAGTACCAAAGAAAATACAAACTATATAAAATTGTATAAAAATATATCGATCGCATATTTTTTATAGATTTCTTACATTAAATTATACACAGAGTATCACGAAAAAAAACTAAGTTTATATCCGTTTGAGCATTGTATATAGAGGACGTCATACATAAATTAGTGAACGAAATATTGCTCATCTATATTTGAATACAGTCAACAAGTGCGGAAGCTTCCAGGATCTCAGGATCTCTGCAGCCTAGACCAATGGTTCTCAACTGGCGTCCATATGGTCCTGATGATCCATATAAGATTTGGGCGGGGGTCCATGCAAGGAAATAATAAAAGGGCCCCTGAAAAAATCTTAGTTGTTTGTATTGGTATGTAATACAAGAAACCGCTAGTTTCTTTCTCTAGCGTTTTACATAGTTTAACCTACACAAGTTAATGGATGAAAAACAAAATGGGAATGTTGAAAGTGGTTTCTATAAAACTAGTTTTCAAACATCGAATGGTTATGGGGGTCCATCAGTATAAAATAGTAATCAATCACTATCATCATTGTTCGACCGTGGTCGAGACAATGGAATTTACTATGCTACGCCAGACTTCACGGTCCATCATAGCATTACGGAGGTCCTGTTGCTGGATGCCTGTATCCCTGGAGATTACATCAGGGTAGGAGAGTGTGCGCCCTCTGGTATCGCGAGTAGATGGCTTCCAGAGGAGAAGAGTAGAAATTGCCTCGTTTTCAGCTCTGCAACAATGTCCAGCAAACTGGACTCTCCTACCTTTCACAAGGTAATCAAAGGTGTCCATAAGTATAAAAAATGACTGAGAACCCATGGCCCAGACTGAGATGCAAGAACTCAGTCACATCAAAAGCCATCAGAACAAGTTCCGACAATGAATTTCAGGTGATGCCTGTAAGCAGTGGCTTCTATTCTCGAGAAGAGTTACAACTTTGCCTCATAAACGGCGGACATCCGTCCCTCCTGACATGGGGAAAGCGTAACATGTAGAAATGAAGATTACTTTAAGCATTTCATGTGTGTGTGTGTGTGTGGTGTGTGTGTGTGTGTGTGTGAAGGCTCACGGACTAATGAATCGGTGTTTGTCTCGCAATGATAATATCGTGGTTTCAATTCCTGGACATGGTGGCGCATTGTCTCTTTCAGGAAAGTGTTTCGTTTCGCTTTACTCCAATCTACACAACCCTTTCTTCCTCTCTCCCTGTCACATCCTGGAGATGGAGCCGGGTTCAAGGCTGAGGGAGTTGAAATGGCGCGTGCGTGCGTGCGTGCTTGTGTGTATGTGTGTATGTGTGAATGTGTGTTTGCGCGCACGCGAGTGCATGCGTGTATCTGTGTCTGTTTGTCTGTATGTCTGCCTGCTTGATACTACGTTGTCACAACGAAAGCAGGTGACGTTTCTTTACTTGCTATGACATATTCAGAAAGTTCGAACAATTAAACAACTTTTGAATGATTATGGTTTCTTTCTCTTTCCCTGCGTCTCTTAACAAATGCTTCACATATATTATGGCAACACGTTGCAGTTTAAGTTTTTATTTCAGAATCTTGCAGCACAAACTTTTACAAGTATTTACTTCTTCGGAGACTTCACAGATAGTTTTGCTGCAACATTAGAAAAGTTTCTGCATAAGTTTTATCCAATTTAAAACAGAATCTCGCGCAAACACGTCACTCCTTGCATTTTTCCTAAAGCAGTCTTACAAAGAAGAAAAAGTCGGTTGTGTTTCTGTCTCAGTGGAAACAACATAACTCTGCTCCGATGTTTTCTAATATTGCCTGGAGCAGACGTTTGAGCATAAACTTAGACAGGACCATCCTAGTAGTGGACCGGTATGCTATAACTTTACTGTTAGAGCATACATATGAGGGCCGGCTGAAAAGTTCATAGGCTGACCAAAATACTCTCATGGAATGTGACCAAATGAAGTTCACTTTTCAATATAGTCCCCCTTTCACTCCACACATTGCTTCCATCGGTGTTGCAGTGCTTGGATCCCATCGGTGAAGAATTTTCCACCTGTTGGACAAAAAAGTCAGCAGCAGCAGATATGACGTCATCATCACTGCGATACTGGTTCCTAGGCAAGTGTTTTTCTCATGTTGGGGAACTGATGATACTTAGATGAGAGTCAAGTCAGAATAGGGAGGATGATCAGCAGTTCAAAGCCAGTCACACACAACAGCCATTGAAATCAAAGACGTGTGGGCTGAAGCATTGTCCTGATGAAACAAGACGCCATTTGTCAGTCTTCCTAGGCGTGTGATCTTGATAGTCTTTCGTAACTATCTCAGCAAGTTGGTATAGTACTTTTCATTGATAGTGTGACCTTTCTGAAAATAGTCAATAAACACAACGCCTTTTGCATCTCAGTAAACTGGGGACATCACCTTCGCTGCAGATGAAACGATCTTGGCCTTCTTTGGAGCAGGTGAAGAGGCGTGTTGCCCCTGCATGGGTTGTCTCTTTGTCTCTGGCTCAAATTGATGAAGCCAACACTTATCTTTCCTTAGGAAACGTTGAAAGAAATCAGCTGGATCTGCTTCAAACAATGTCAGATTTTCTTGTGATGTGCTGAACCTGGTGCACTTTTGATAAGGTGTCTGAAGACGTGACACCCACCGAGCAGAAACGTTTGTCATGCCAATTTCATGGTGGGATATACTAATAGCACTGGCTATTTGGTTTATAGTCAGGCGCCTGTCATCCATTACTATATGGTGGACAAGATCAATGTTTTTCTTGGTGGTGGCTGCTGCAGGATGTCCAGACCTTGGGTCACCTGCAAGATTCTTTCTTCCTCGCCTAAATTCAGCTGTCTACTTTTGCAGTATTAATAAAGCTGGATCATCTGTAGCAGCTAAGTCAGCATGAATGTCCTAGGAGGCCAAAGCCGTTTTTCTACAGGTGCTAAATTTTGTCAGTTTTCAAGAGAAGTCGCTACTAGTTATTTTTGTAGTCTTCTTTGAATAGTCAGCCATTAGTTTGCCTGGAAAGAAACAATGCAGTTATTAATAAGAAGAACTGAAGTGAACGTATACAAGATTTCACAGCTCTAGTATCACTCCTTTATAGTCAACCTATGCATTTTCGTCCCACCCTCTTATATCTCCTTTGTTTTTGTAAATGATAGCCATGTTTGCAACCATCAAATTTTGGGAAATATACTCCAGATTCGGCGCCCTTGTTAGGAAGTGATTATTTGCAGAGATAACCATACACCTCCCGGATCTCTAATGAAATGTTGTCCGGCCTAAGAGCGTTATTATTTCCCAGTGTTTATGACGGCAGAAATAATAGGCAAAAATTGGAAGCATATCCAGTTGAAGATTTGTATAAATTTCCCAAAATTCATATTTGACTGCTGATCCTATGACATAGAACCTCCCAAAACTAGACACCAATATTTAAGCAATATTCAAGCTTAATTAGGTTACCTATGAAGAAAACCAAACAATATCAATGTTAGTGATCGCCAAAGACTATGAATCCACAAATACCTATCACTTTACAAGAATGAAGGATAATCCTGAATAACGAGGCTAAAATATAGGAAATTCACTATCAAGCATAACAATTGTGTATTCTCATCATCGGCTGCCCAAACAGATATCCCTATGGTTTCAACACTTGTGTAGTACTATTCAATTTTGCAGTGTCCACCAACATAAGAAATTCACTATCAAGCATAACAATTGTGTATTCTCATCATCGGCTGCCCAAACAGATAACCCTATGGTTTCAACACTTGTGTAGTACTATTCAATTTTGCAGTGTCCACCAACATAAGAAATTCACTATCAAGCATAACAATTGTGTATTCTCATCATCGGCTGCCCGAACAGATATCACTATGGTTTCGACACTTGTGTAGTACCATTCAATTTTGCAGTGTCCACCAACATGTTTAAGAGGTGACTGAAGTGTTTCTGAGCATTTATTGCAAAGATCAGACTGCACATGGTGATAAGCGAAACTTCAACTTATAGTTTTCTTGATTACCACAATAAACAGATAGGTATATATTTCCGTTGAAAATAGTGGTAGGAGCAGTAGCTTTGATGAAATTTAAATATAGCGTGTACTAAGTTTAATTTTATACTAAGGAGGTTTTTACCTGTCTGTAACAAGAGATTAGCCCAACATAGTATTTCTGACCGTCTTCCTCATTACTCCACCGAATACAGGGTGGGTGGTGTTAAGAATTGCTTTAGTATATCACGCAACTCAGTGAAATCATTATTTTTTTTTGTTTTGTTTATAACACATTAAACAGATTTCTTTAGGAGAAAAAGCGTCTTTGAGGAAGATTTCAATTTACCAAATTCACTTTTACCGAAAAGAAAATTCGGTCGTAAAATATCCTAATTGTTAAAAAGAAATTTCCTTCCGAAGACACACGGGAATTTTACTGGAAAGATTATTTAGCAAAATCTGAAAATTACGGGAAAAAATGGAGGGCAGAGAATTTTCCTTTCTTTTGCTTAACAAGCAAAGCACAAAGAGAAGAGATTTGCCGAGAAAATATCTGTGAAGATTTAAGTTGAAATAACTATACGCAGAATATAAACATATTATTCCCACTTGAAGAACTAGTTACAGCCATATCGAATTAAACTTATTGTTGAAAATTGCTGGCTGTTACTGGCACATTTCGTTTGTTAAAAGAAAATTATGGGGACCAACGTAACATTTCCAATGAAAATAATTGGTTTTATAGCTGCGTTAGCATTGGGCATTGCTAATATTATACACAAATATCGGGTGGGGAGCTGGCAGAATCGTTATGATGCCGGGGAGGAAATGGTTAGCATTTTGTCTGGCTTTACGTTCTCAGTTCTAATACCGCCTCGGTCGACATTAACGTTCATCATTTCGTGGTCGACAAATAAAGTACGAGTTGAGCACTGGGATCAATATAATCGACTTAGCCCTTCTCCCGAACTTACTGACCGTGTTCCAAAATTTGAAACCGACTTTATATGCATGTATATGCACACAAATATATACACAAAAGCATATATTATATATATATATATATATGTGTATATTTGCATATATATGTGTGGGTGTGTGTGTGTGTGTCTGTGTCTGTGTAGTGAGAGAGGGGAGGGAGGGGATTTTAATGTGCACAGTTAGATGTATATCAAGATCAGTAAATATAATGACTTACTAATAGAAATTGAAAGTTTTAGCATCTAATTGTTGGTTGTTTCAAGGTTTATGGCTAGTCCGATTGTGGTGGTTATGTACGTAAGTTCAAGCTGGATCAAGCCTCGAGCTCCCTGAGCTCTGGGTAGGTAAAGACAATCCACGTCTGCCTTTGGATGCTGCATCTTATTTCAAGTCAGTAGCTTGCGGATTTTTCTATCAATTTTCATTATTTCACTGGTATTCCAGTTAAGCACATTGAAGCTATAAAGAACAACTGGGACTGCTAAGGAATTTATGGCTAACACCTTATTATATGCATTCAGCTCAGACTTCATGACTGCTCGAACTCTTCTATAACATTCTTTCTTAACCTTCTCTTTCATGCTTGCAAGCTGGATTCCAGAGCCTTCATTTATTCCTAGGTATTTATAGGTTTGTTCCTGCTCAAGTTCCTTTATTACTGTTTCGACATCTATTTATTACTGTTTCGACTTTACCAATTTCCCTTTCTTAAAAGTGGCTTTGGCACACTTTTCAAGGCCAAACTCCATCCCGATATCATCACTGAATCCTTTCATAATATGTAGTTGTCCTTCAAACTCTTCATCATCTTAGCCATATAGTTTTAAATCATCCATATAAAATAGATGGCTTATTTTCCTGTTGTCAATTTTGTAGCCATACCCTGTTCTATTCAGTTCACTCGAGAATGGTATTAGTGCTATGCAGAAAATTAGTGGTCAAAGTGAGTCACCTTGGAAAATGCCAGAGTTTATGCTAATATTGTCTGAGCACAATACTCCATTAGAATGGTACCATTGGAGCTTCGTGTTCATTGTGACATGTAATTTAAAAAAGCTGAAATCACAGGAGAAATTTTGAAAATGTCCAGCGATTTCAGAATCCATGAATATGGTATGCTATCAATGGCTTTTTTATAATCAATCCATGAAGAGCTGAGATTTCTGCGCTTGTTATGGTAGTTCTCAATGATCATGCGATTAATTAGGAGCTGATCTTTGCATCCGTATCAGCCTCTCTTCCATAAACGTATGTTTTCTCCACTAGAATAGATGTCAAACACTTATAGGTAGTAGACAAACATGTTATAGGCCGGTAGTTTTTTTGGTCTTTGGTTTTGTTGTTTGCGGGGAGGAGGTAAGTAATACCATTTGCCATCCAATGGGGAGTTTTTTCCACGTTTTTCATAATATTATTAAATAGTACTACTAACATTTTGTGTGAGAACGAGAGTGATGAGAGCCAGAAATTTGGTACTCTATCAATACCAGGGGATTTCCACTTATGAGCCTTCGTTAGTGCCCTCCTTAGGTCGGCGATTAAGATGTCTTCCCATACCTCTTCTTGTAGCTTTTTGTAGGCACCTTGGGTGCGTTTGACCCAGTCTGCATTTTCATTGTATGGTTTCTCATCACTCCAGATCTCTTTCCAAAAGTTTTCAACTTCTTTCATTAGGAATGGCTTTTCAATGGTTATTTTTTCTTTCCCTATTTCCCTGTAAAATGATTTGGTATTGGATTTGAACATCTTATTTTGCTTGTAGTATTTGATTCTTTTCTCAAATCTGCGTATTTTCTGGGCTTTTGCTTGAACATTTTTGTTAAAGGGTTTCTTTCGCTGAGATTAATTCTTCTCTTGTTGAGAGTCCATATATTCTCACAATATTCCTGCCTTTTCTTGATCTTACACCGTTTCCAGAGATTAGCTCAGTTAATATTGATACCTCCTTTCGCAATGATTCAATCTCAGTTTCAATTCTACTCCTCCAGTTTGGTTTTCCTTTCGAATTTGGTATTGTTGTCTTTTTGGGCATTAAACAGCGTCTTTCGGTTACCTTAGCAACAGAGTAAATAATTTCAGTTAACGTATTAAGGTCGGGTTTTAGTTGTTGGATGATTTCTTGTGTAACGCAGTTGCCAATTTTTATTTGTGTTTTATGTTGGTGTGCATTTGAGAGTTTATGGAGTGGTTCCCTATCATACCAATTTGTATGCCCTACAACTGCAAGCTCATTCAGAACTTCCTGCTTCATTTCAATGATAGATTTTCTGTGTTGTTCAGCAAATATTTGGTCTTCAAATTCTATCTGGTATTTCTAAAGATATATTTCTTCTAACATTTGCGAATCTGTTTTCATCCAGGTTTGGTCTGCTAGCTGAATTCCGGCTCCTCTAAATTCTGAAGGAGTTTGTGGTATGTTTCTCTTGGGTTGGCCTACTTAATGCAAAGTAATATGCGTACATTACTTCTTTATATTCTTCCCGGCTCCATTTAGTTCTTTTACATTTTTGATTTTGTGGTTGTTGTGGTGGTGAACTTTGGGGGCTTAATTTGGGACAAATCCCGTTTACATGACATTCCAGGTTCGTATTCGGGGAAGATTTTCTGCCATTAGAAAATTTTTTGCCGTCAGGCTGACAGCCTCCTGACGGGCACGCTTCCAGAATAACCATTGGACAAGCGATTCGGTGTATTGTTTGAAATTTTCTTTTCTTTTTAAGTAAAGTTAAATTATTATTACATTTTCATTTTTTAGAAATATTTTAAATTAGTTTACTTATTTTTTATTTTATTAATTTTATTATTTTACTATTATTATTATATTATTATTATTATTATTATATTATTATTATTATTATTATTATTATCATTATTATTTTATATATATATATATATATATATGTATAATTTATATTATTATTTAACTGAACGCCACGCATCCATTTCCAAGTATGTATATATATATATATATATATATATATATATATATATATATATATAAATGAAAGAAAGGAGTCGAACGAAGATGTTAACAAAATTCCTTTACTCTCGACACATGTTTCGAAGACACCATATTTTCATTCCGAAGGAATAAAGGGTTCATTCCTTCGGAATGAAATATGCTGTCTTCGAAACATGTGTCAAGAGTAAAGGAATTTTGTTAACATCTTCGTTCGACTCCTTTCTTTCATTTATTCATATACAACACACAAATTTCTACACTGAACCCGGAGTTTCTACCCTTGACAGGTCGCTTCAACCGTGTTTTCTGACGTGAATTTGCTACCCAGGTTTCGGTTAAACGAATTTTCCATGCTGACTATAAACATAGGATAATTCATTCACCTACTTATATATATATATATATATATATATATACTGATAGTAATGGTAAGACAACAAAAGAATGAAAGAGACCTCGACATTATGTAAATAGAGGAATTTATCAGTAAATATATGTGACAATTATTAGGTAGCCATGATAATATATGACTGTTCGTTTGGTTGTAGGGGCAACAAAAATGTACTCAATCGAACGAGAGATAAGTATTATTTAATAAAGAGAAAAGAAATTACTTATTAAATAGTAAAATAGTCCCAGTGATGAGGAGCCTGGATATCTGATAAAGGTAAATATCACTATTATTCCCTGTTTTCTTTCTTTTTTTTAATGATTTTTTCCATAAATATCCTCATATAATAATAACCGTTATAAATGGTGATTGGTTGAGACAAAGAAAGGCAGCGAGAGTTAACATACGAAGTGCAAGAAGAGTGCACATAGGATCGGTGGTGGGCAATGAGTAGAAGAACGCTGTACACACACAGTGAGAGAGAAATAATCATAGACAGACAGAGGAGGAGGAGGAGGAGGGAGTGAAATGACAGAATAACTATGGGAGAGGAGTTATGCAAAGAGAAAAAAATTGTCTTTTTTTATTTTTATTTTAAAGAAATTTTTTTTTTTTTTTGAAAATTAGTAGTCATTTCATCATTTTGTATAAGCACCAAGAAGTTTGATAAAACTTAAATTATAATTATTGTATGTCTGCTATATTTCCTGATACGACCCCTGTAATTTCAGGATATATGGCATAAATACAAGAATTATAATTTAAGTAAATATACATTTCCAAAATAAAGTATACTTCCCAAAATTATACGTCACATGACTACTACCACTAGTATTCGTTTAAATTAGTTTTTCATTGTTTTATAAATAATTTTTATCCCTTAGTAAGTCTGAGCCTCAAGGGCATTGTTTGAGGATTCGATAAAGTTGTGAAGATGGCCCTACCATTACGAGGTTTTCGTGAACTCTTTGCCTGTTCCGTGTATCATGTGATTCAGAGGACATGTTTGTCTTGCGTCCATGCATCATACATGATAAACAGTAACAATTTTTGTTTTCAATAACCAGATCAACTTGGGATATAGGAAAGGGAATATTCATATTGCGCTCCCTTTCTGCGCTCGCAACGTTTCATCAACCACGAAGAGGTGGAAGTTTCGGTGAAGAACTAGTATCAGCGTCGGATCAGAAAACTGGCAAAAACCTGGCTTCAGACGGTGCAACACGATGACCTCTACTTTAAGGCAAATAAGTTACTAAAATATTCTTTTCTGCTCTAGGCACAAGGCCCGAAATTTTGGGGTAGGGAGCCAGTCGATTCGATCGACCCCAGTACGAAGCTGGTACTTAATTTACCGACCCCGAAAGGATGAAAGCAAAGTCGACCTCGGTGAAATTTGAACTCAGACCGTAAAGGCAAACGAAATACCGCAAAGTATTTCGCCCGCATGCTAACGCTTCTGCAGGTCGACGCCTTTAAGTTACTAAAATATTCTTTTCTATTCTAGGCACAAGGCCCGAAATTTGGGTGGGGGCAGTCAATTAGATCGACTCCAGCACGCAACTTGTACTTAATCTATCAACCCCGAAAGGATGAAAGGCAAAGAACGTAAAGACAGACGAAATACCTATTTCTTTATTACCCACAAGGGGCTAAGCATAGAGGGGACAAACAAGGACAGACATAGTTACTAAGTCGATTACATCGACTCCAGTGCGTAACTGGTACATATTTAATCAATCCCGAAAGGATGAAAGGCAAAGTCAACCTCGGCGGAATTTGAACTCAGAATATAACGACAGACGAAATACGGCTACGCATTTCGCCCGGTGTGCTAACGTTTCTACCATATTGCCGCCTTTAAGTACTAAGATATTACAAAACTTTTGACTCAATACAATGTTAGTGAGAACACGTGAAACATAGGGTAGCTGAAAGTCTGAAAACAACTGCGGATGTTTATGAGAAACTTATGAAAATGATTTGGATAAACGGAGGGTTAATGAAGTCGGTGTCGATTTGACGGGAGGGGTGTCGGTTGTATAACGATGAAGCTGGACAATAGGAGGTGGCTAATAAGCAATGCTAACGAATGTAAACGTGTGGGCGATTTTAGAGGTGATAGCATGTAGGTAGTTGTTCTATAGAAAAAAAATGGAGAAAAGCGAACCCCGGGGCACCCAACGGTTACTTATTTTGTTCGTTCTTCGTCTTACTAATTCCTTCATTTCTCTTTTTTTTTTCATTATTTGATTACTTTAATTTACATACACATTTTTCGATGAGTTAAACTCATTTAAAATCACAAAAGGCCATGAGAATATTGTCATTATCGACACGTTTCGACTCCCTGTACAGATATACATTCACACAAACACACACATATCAATATATAGACACATACATACATATACATACATACATATATATATATATATATATATATATATATATATATATATATATATATATATATATATATATATATACATACATATATATATGTGTGTGTGTGTATGTATATGTATATTGATAGATATATGTATACATATATACATTGCTACATATATATACATAGATACATAAGCATATATAAATATATATATATAATATATATATATATATATATATATATATATATATATATATATACACATACATACATATATATTCATATATTTATGGAGTTATAAATAGATAAATTGGTAGATAGATATATAAATGTATGTGTATAAGAATTATTCATAAATTTCTATCTATGGGTAATATTACGTATATCTGTTGTATTATACATACAGATATACACATATATATGTATATACGTATATATAAATTGATTTCCTTTCATATATATATATGTATTATATATATATGCATATACATATACATATACATATACAGATATATGTGAGTATTAGCATATGCATGATTATATATATATATATATATATATATATATATATATACACTTACGTCTACACACATACACACACACATGCGCACACACACACGCGCATACAGTCATTATTGTGTAGAACATTTGTTAGCTGGTTAGTTTGTTTGTTTGTTCGCTACTTAAATTTTAATGTTTTTTTCATGTTCTTCTTCTTCAGAAATATATTCAATGAATAGAAAGAAATTTTCGTTTGCCGCATTACAATATTTTTAAATTATAAAATTTTTGCAGCCAGAATTTATATTCTGACTGTAAAACAATGTTGATTTTTTGATATTTTTTCGAATTATTTTGTGATGATGTTTTTGGCTATATACGTCTGCATGTATGGAAGCCATTGGTGAGTGTGTCGTTATTTGTCCATGTTTGTGTGTGTATCTTCTTGTGTGTTGTGTTGTATTATGTTGTGTTGCGGTTTTAATATTTCTTTCGTCGATTTCCCATCACGTATAATATAACAATTCTTGAACTATGAAAAGTAGATATATACACATAAAAGGAACGTATAAGCAAAAAACTTCTTTCTGCGAAGTGATGTTTTCATATGTGTGTGTGGCTGCATGTTTTGTTTGTATGTGTGTGAAGTAATATGACGTATTTTTATGAATCTGCATCCATATTTATTTATGTATATGTATATATACATTTGTAGTCATATGCTTGTGTGTATGGGTGTGTGTATACATGCATATGAATGCCAAGATAGATATATAGATAGATAGATAGATAGATAGATAGATAGATAGATAGATAGATAGATAGATAGATAGATAGATAGATAGATAGATAGATAGATAGATAGATAGGCATGAATACATACATAATTTTACTCACATAAATACACACACACATATAGATGCACATTCACACATACATGCATACATACAAACATATATACATACACACACATATACATACATACATACATACATACATACATACGTACATACATACATACATACATACATGCATACAAATAAACATGCGTACGTCCTGGAAAGTATGTGAGCCCATATACGAATATGAGTTTATGCATTGTTAGATGTATGAAATGTATATATTGTATAATGTACGTATACACAAACACGCTCACAGACACACACACCACACACACACACACACATATATATATATATATATATATATATATATATATATATATGCTCATGTATATATATGTGCTTATGTGTATATGTAAATTTATGTGTATATATTTGTATTCACATAAAATAACGTATGGAATTTGTTTGTACCTATATATGGATGTGATACATTTAAATAATGTGTAGATAGATAGATAGATAGATAGAGGGAGGAGATAGAGATGTATTATATATATTTGTGTATATATATGTAATGTATAGCTATGTATGTATATATGTATGTATAGATAATTTAGCATGCAAGGATTAAACGAATACTTCCTTAAATATTCCACCAATCCAATAATAAATTAACTCTTCTGTCATTCAGTTCCTTCTGTGACAGATTTTCTCAACAGGGTGGACATTGCAAGATTCGATCAATTTAATTCTTCAGAAACATCCACAAACATGATTTCTGCACAGATTATCTTCGGATTCCTTCGATCCAGTTTTCTACTTTTCACTCTAGTTGCCCCCACTGGTGATTTAGCATCATTTGTAACATTAAATTCATTATTTGAAAAGATTGCGATATATCCATGTATTAACAACGTTGAACGAATCAATCAGTTGATTCGCCAAAATGCTTTGATGGGCTCGAACGTCAATATGCTGGTTGCTGCCGGGTTTCTTTCATCATTGGAAAACATTTCCTCCCTTTCGCCTAGTGGTTTCTCAACCGGGTTCTTTATGGCCCATGGGGTCTATATAAGATTTTCTTGTTAAAATTTATCTGCAAAAAATCGGTTATAATTCAACAAAACACAAAATATTTTAGCAATATTTTATACAGTTCTTAATAACATTTAATAAAAATGTAATAATTGGATGTTTTAAACATGGAATCGTTAGCATGGTCCATCTGAACAAAAGAGGGAACAAAGGGGTCAGCAGGAAAAATGGTTTAGAAACAATGCTTTAGACGCGATTCATTGATGTAGGGTGGGGACGTTGAGACAACGCGGTGTTTCGACCTTATGGTGTCTTTTCAGTCAAAGTTATCCCCAGATCAATGATCTAACGAGAGTACTGACTCTTCTTTATAAAAAACATAAAGCAAATTATTTGCTGATGTGTTCAGATTCCAGCCAAAAAGCACAGTACAATCCAAACTATAATGTCTCTATTCACTCGCGATACGTGTTGACTGATTCGAACGGGAATATACTTATCGTTGTTTTTCTTCATCGGAGAACATCTCCTCTTTTGTAATGATGTGTGTCCATAACATATGCGATTCATTAACGCAAGGGGTCTTTCGACCTTATTGTATATCTCCTCAGTCAAAACTAGCTTTTAATGTACAAAAATCGTTCGAACCATTATTGCAAATAAATTGCTCCTTTTCTTTACATCACTGTTTAATTGGAATTCACGACCAACTTACACTTCAACTTATTTCTGAAATATTTCAGCTTGATTTTGTTTTTGTTTGTTGGGGGGGGGGGGCTCGGTGGGAGTGGTAAGGAAATGAACTCACAATATATTTTTAACTATGCTGTAAGTGTCTAAAATTTTTCCAGTAACTGAGTCTTCTACAATAGGAGCTATTCCGTGAAATTCAAATTCCTGCTGGTTGAAATAATTAAAAACCATCTTCGTAACAGTAAAATTTACATATTGGTTATCAGATTGAATTCAGAATTTCTTCTTTCTAAATTTTCAGTATTTTTACATGAAATAAACTTCCATAAATCCTAATAATTCAAAAACTTTCAAAATTTACCAAATGAGTGTGGTTGCGTTGAAGAACCTGTGCCACTGGTCGGCAAGATTGCTTCGCTGAGCTGGTGCATTTGCAGAACGCAAGCATTTATATTGACTGTATCGTTGTTTTTAACCCTTTCCAGTGCCATCAAATGCAGATCATTGTCTTGCGTGAATGCAGCTATGGATGCTCTAATATGGCTGTAGTCTAATGACTGAAACAAGTAAAAGATAAAAATCATGCATATATCCATACATGCATAGTTTAGTTACGAGCAAAACATACGCATGCGGACATATCATTGTACACATAGGTGTATAAAGCAATATATATATAGATGTGTGCGTATGTGTGCATTGTAATAATATATATATATATATATATATATTATATATATATTATATAAAGGATCTTGGGTAAGGCCAAAACAATGCGAAGTAAATGCAAGGTAAATCACAAGAAAAAGATATGTGCATTAATGTACACTTACCTAGAAGTTGACAATATACACATATATATTACATAATATATACATATATATATAATATTATATATGTATATATATATATATGTATTATATCTATATATAATATATATATATATATATATATATATATATATATATATATAATATATTATATATATAATATACCTATGTATATATGCATACATATATAATATATACATATATAAAAATATATATATACATATATGGTTGTGTGGTAAGTAGCTTGCTTACCAACCATATGGCTCCGAGTTCTGTCCTGAGCAAGTGTCTTCTACTATAGCCTCGAGCCGACCAAAGCCTTGTGAGTGGATTTCGTAGACGAAATCAGAAAGAAGCCCGTCATTTGTGTGTGTGTGTGTGTGTGTGTGTGTGTGTGTGTGTGTGTGTGTGTGTGTGCGAGTGTGTGTGTGTGTGTGTGTGTCTGCGTTTGTCCTCCGAACATCGTTTGACAACCAATGCCGATGTGTTCACGTCCCCGCTGCTCCAGCATGGTCGCACTCAAATGACTGAAACAAGTAAAAGAATAAAAGAATATATGTATAGGTAGGTAATTAGACAGACAGACAAACAGACAGACAGGCATGCAGGCAGACAGACAGACAGACAGGCAGGCAGGCAGATAGATAGACAGATAAATAGATATTCTAGATTCAGTTCCACTGCACGGCACCTTGTCTGAATGTTCAAGAAACCGTGTGGAAGCTCATTGCATATATTCCTTTATTGCTTTACTTGTTTCATTCATTTGACCGCGGCCATGCTTGATCACTGTCTACATATACAGTCTGCAATGGGTAAATTGTCGCCATTTTATATTTTTAATTTCGCACATGCGTGTTGTTTATTTTTTATTTTAATGACTACACAGTGTCGTAGAATCAGTTAGACACCGTCTCTGAGAAAAACAGCACCATGACGCAATATACTTTGCCAGGAATTTGGAAACAACATGCTGTACTGCTTAGCATTCCCGCCGGAAGCTCCAGTACGAACATTTCAGATTGTTTGAGTATTAATCTGAGGACAGTGCAGAGGATTCGGAAAGAGTTGGATGAGTCTAATGGTGATTACGAAGGTACGGCAGCTCAGAAAACTCACTCTGATCATTCTGACCAGAAAAGAACTCCTGAATTTGTTGGTGAGATCCAGGCCATGATTGACAACAATCCCTCCAAGTCAGTCAGGTCCATCGCCAGGGACATGTGAGTGTCTGAGTTTCTTATCAGGTAGGTAGTGCATCAATACATTCAGTATTCCTCATACAAGATGAGAAAGGGCCAATTTTTATCCCAAACCATCAAGGACAAGAGGAAAGACCGCGCTACGAAGCTTTTGCACAAACTCAAGCATTCCCTCCAACCGAACAAGCTTTGGTTTTTCTCAGATGGGAAAAAGTTCTGCCAGGACCAGATGGTGAACACACAGAACAACCATTGGCTTGCCATGTCCCCAAAATACGATTAAAATGTGATCAAAATCAAACAACCAGTCAACATCATGATGTTTGGAGTGATCACTAGTGATGGCGAGGTTATGCCTCCATTCATCTTCCAACACGGCTTCAGACTCAACACAGATGTCTACATCCAGTGCCTGAAGGAAGCAGTGCTGCCCTGAGTCAACAGGGTAGCTACTGAAAGACCTTATGACTGACAAGAGGACTCTACACCATGTCACACAAGCAAGAGAATCCAGTCATAGCTGTCAGACAATTTCTGAGACCACATCACCCCTAACTTCGGGCCACCTAACTCCCCAGGCTGTAACTTCCTTGATTATTATGTGTGGGGCTCAGTTGAGCGAGAGACCAACACAACTCCTTGTTACACCAAAGATGAACTGAAGACGACGACTGTGGCAGCAGTCACCAACTTAAACAGAAGAGTTGCAGGAGATTCCGATGTCGTTTGGAGGCCATAGTTGAAGCCAATGGCGATTTTATTGAATAAATTTACTCATTTGTATTTCAAGATATTTTTTATATAATTTTGGTAAATATATCTGTTAAAATTAGATGTCAGAGTTATTTTCATTTTTGCGTCATTTAGACGAGAATTTATTCACCGCACCCTGTGTGTGTGTGTATGTATGTGTATATATATATATATATATATATATATATATTGGGAGAGATTGTTTCTTAACGTTTTCAGCACTATATACAATAACACGTGCTTGAAAACGTTCAGAACTGAAAGCGCTTGCACATCTATAAAAGCAAAATCCACACATATTATGTGAAATCTCTTCCCAAAGGTTAGTGTCTTTTGACTTTCTAAAAAGGTTCTTTTCTCAATCTTAACTCTTTGAGAAAATATCTTCTCTCCAAATATTATAACTGTATCAAGGAACTTCCAAAACACTCCATATGTGTGTGTGTGTATGTGCGTGTGTGTGTGTGTGTGTGTGCGTGTGTGTGTATGTATGTATGTATGCATATATATAAAAATACAAAATGGGACAAGAACGCAAAACATCCAGACAGTTAGGTGATACAAAAAGGGGACAAGAAAACATCCAGATTGACGATACTAAGTAAACAAAGACGGGTCATTCGGAGTTTTCTTTCCTCAGTCGAGTTCCAGATTATCTTTGCAATTTCGGCTGGTTATACTCGAGATTGCTCCAATCTGGCCAGCCCCAAGGAAAAACTAAGCTAAGACCATTAGATTCCTTGGAAGAATGCAGCGAATGTATAGGAAAACAAAGACGGAAAAATACGGAGAATGTTACACAAATACAAATAACAGGACATAACAACAGGTGTCTTTCGACTAAGGACGAATTAAATTAAGCCGGCGTGTGTGGAAGTAAAGCCTTACGGCAGGGATACAAGATTGCGCAGGCACAGGGAGGAATATAGATGTTGCATGGACGACGGCCGAACCAAGAAAGAAAGATCAAGCTTGGCCGAACACCGGTCACGTGGGGAGAGAAGAGAGAGAGGTAGATGCAGAGGGACAGAAGAATTAAGAAGGGGCGACAAAAAAATGAGAGGGACACAGAGAAGCGAAAAGAGGATGGAAAGTGAGTAAGAAGAGAATGTAGGGAAATGTGAGAGAGGGGGCACGAAAGAACAAAGAGTGGAGTGAACGAATAAGCGTGAAAAGGCTGATAGAAAGAAAAAATAGAGTCGTGCAAGATTTAAATAAATATATAATTACATATAAGAGACCAAAGTGTACGTACGCCACTAAGGTGAGCAATAGTGTACGTACGCCGCTGTATGTATATATAGATAAAAAATGGAACAACAATGCAACAGACGACAATAAAACATCTGGTCAGACAGACAGACAGGAATAACAACAAAAACGGCAAGGAAACAACTAAAGACGGACAGGAAAAAACAAGGACAGGTCATTCGCAGCCTTCTCACGTCAGCCAAGTTTCCAGATCATCCTTACAGTTCTGGCTGGTTACACTTAAGACAGTCAAATCTGGCTGGCCCCAAAAATCTAAGCTAAAGACATTAAATTTTGGGGGAGAAAGCAAGTAAATGCGTACGACAACAAAAACAAAAGAACAGAGAAAATATTACATAATTACAAATACAAACAACAAGAAAATAACAGGTGTCTTTCGCCCAATAAAGACGAATCAAGTTTTTTTATATGTATGTGCCATAGTTTCCTTGCAGAATAGCAAAAGCGCAAATTCCGCTGGATTGAACATGTCGCAATGTCACCAGACATTAGGTGGACATGTGCAGCTGCGACGATGGAAAGATGATTTAATTAAACAATTTGGGCAAGTTGGAAAGGAATGACGCGATCAAGAAAGAATTGGAAGCACACTGTGACCAGCGGCGTATAACAACATCCGATAGTCTGGTCGATATAGTGAAATAGGTGCGTGTATGTGTGTATATGTATATATATATATGTGTGTGTGGTGTATATATATGTACGTAACGTATGTATGTGTTTTGGGGGGTGGGTCTGCCTCCCTAACTCCCACGACATTACTTGGAAGCTTGTCTCCGTTTATTTAGGGAATCGCAGCAAAGCGGTTTCGGTAAAAGAGGCCCGATAGAAGACATACTAGTCCTTCAAAAACAAATATTAGAAACTGAAGTCAATTAGTTCGACTAAAACCCTTCAAAGTGGTGTCCCAGCATGGCCGCAGTCCAATGACTGGAACAAGTAAAAGATAAAATATATATATATATATATACTTATATGCGAATATGTGTACATGTATTGTGTGTCCACGATGCGGGTTTTCACGTGTTCTGAGTTCGTTTCTCGCTCATATTTATTCAATACATCATAATGTCATTTTTTTTTTACCTTTAGCAAATATTTCTTATTCACTAGCAGACTGTCACAAATAATTTCAAATGTCTGAAACAAACTTACGCAAGAAATATGTATATTTTTTTTTTATTTCAAATTTGTAATTAACAATTTTTCCAAAACAAAAAGTTTTTTTAATAAATTTTTTAGTATTTTCGGAAAGCATTTTTTTCTGTCATATTTCGTTTTAATTCTACATTTACATTCATAAATGTGCAGACACGAAATATACAATTATCCTTGCATATGTTGACTCACATGTACACACATACACACACATTTACATACATACATACATGCATGCATAAATACATACATAAAAGCTTAGAAAATGGTTCTATGTATGATACACATATACATATATATATATTTACAGGATGTACCCAAAACATATATACACACTTTAACAGATAACTCACTTAATTTCCATTTCCTTTTCGATTTAATAAATGAGTCATTTTAAAGGGAGCCTGACTAACATTTGAAGAAAGGATATTTATTGCAAAATTCTACTAGAAGTTTTAAAATGCAGTATAAATGCAAAGATAGTATAGGACGGAGTGTCAAACAGATCCACTTACGTGAGCTATCGTCACTTGAATTCGAGATGAATTTGTAGCAGATGAAACTGTTCATAACGTCTACAAGAAACGTTCCAGAAAACCGGGGACCTCGATGAGTCCCACAAAGCAACAAAAGGCACTAGAATTGTACTGCCAGGGCTCAAGAAAATCTATGGAACAAGAGAGTAGTGGAATAGGAATTTTAAAATCAAGCGTACATTACATTTGAAGGACAGTGATTGGGAGAGTTACATTCTAAGAACTCTCTGTGCTTTCAATGAGGATGTTCCAGACGGAAGAGTGGAATTCTGCGAAGAATACTTGGCAATGTCTATAGAAGATGTATACATTTCAACAAAGGTTGTTTGGAATAATGAGGCTACATTTAATTAAATGACCCTATTAAATACAACAATGGGACCTACTGGAGACCCGAGGACCGCATATTACAGAGCAAATGATATTAATTTACTAGGATTCGCATTTGGTGCGGTTTATTACCAAAAAGGATTAATTGGACCGTTTATTTTTGGCGGTACTGTGACTGGTTTTATTTACTTGAACGATGCGATAATCTATCATGCAAAGCTTTCGACAAGACTTTGAAGATGTGGAGTTTTATTTCCAGCAAGATGGAACTCTCCTACACTACTATGGCATTGTAAGGTCCTAGCTTGATGAGATTTTTGCCAAGCAGGTTTATTGGATGAAGAAGTAAAACAGAACACCCTCCACCTTCACCACTACACACTATAAGGTTTTTGAAGGGAATACTTAAAAGATATAACGTTCAGTAGAAAATGATAACATTCGACGAATTGAGGGCAGCCGTTCAACGAGCATGCGCACAAAAACCGTACTAATGATATTTGCGATTCCATTGCTTCGTGTTTTCGGCAGTGTCTCGAGCAGAATAGTCATCAGTTTGAAAACAGGCGTTCATCAAAAATTATATTCTGTGTGGATTCAATCACATTTGAAACCGCAATGAAGTTTCCTTAAATCTGACTTTGTAGTCATTGAATGTGTTTATATATTTTTAAGACACTCTGTATATACATAAATGTATTTGTCAGTATGGGTTTTTTGTGGGTATATGTGCGTATGTGTGTGTGAATACTCATATATATTTATGTATATATATATATATATATATATATATATATATATATTATATATATATATATATATATATATAGAGAGAGAGAGAGAGAGAGAGAGAGAGAGTGGTGTGTGTGTGTGAGTGAGAATATTGTATTATGTCTCATATGAGTGTGTACATATTATTCTTGTGTATAGATATACAGACAGACAGACAGACAGACAGATAGATAGATAAATAGATAGATAGATAGATAGATAGATAGATAGATAGATAGATAGATAGATAGATAGATAGATAGATAGATAGATAGATAGATAGATAGATAGATAGATAGATAGATAGATATTACATTATATTACATTTTCCTTTGCGCGTGAACTTGTGTATGTATATGTGCATTTGTGTATATATATATGTGTATGTATCTGTATGTGCGTGTATTTTTTTTTCTTTTTTGTGTGTGTTCTTTTACTCTGTATGTCAATGTACACACTCTAGCGACGATTGATGTGTGGCTTTATTAAAAAGGAAGGAAATAATTTTTTTTTCTCTGTCGGTTTCAGAAAACGACCTATTCTTGTTGGTCGAAAGAAATGGTCTGATTTATTGAATTACAGCTTCCTTATTTATTTAGGGATAAGAAAATTCTTTATAGGAGAAATCATTCTGGCTTTATTACTAGTCTAGTCGCGAAATATTATTTGGAGAGCTGAAAGAAGAGAAAGAAAACAGTGTTCCACTGGGATCTCATACTGACATTGTTGAAATATCGTTAGGTTATATAAGTATTTCGCATGTGCGGGCGTAAAGAGATTAATTCTGATGTTTTAGTTTCATCTTTCAGGTTATCGGTCTTGGAAATATGAAACCTTTTCTCTTATATACACTACAGCACTTATTTAAGTGTGTACAAGCGGTTGATCTATGTAAGATTCACTATTCAATGATATTGGATATATAAAAACATTTCTCAAAAATGTTTTTAGTCATTCTTACGTCACGTTGCCTGAACGGGCAGAGATTGTGTCTCGTTGATTTTTGTTGTTGTCACTTAAGCATGCAGAATCCATGCTCCATTCTTCTGTACCTTTCCCATCGAGTGAAGATGCTTCTCTATAGCAGTGTGAGAGCATTCCATTTTCGCTGTCAGTTCCCTTGCAGTTTGACGAGAATTTTCGTGCAAAAGTTGGTTTAATCGCTCTTCATCGAACTCACCTGGGCGGCTAGAACGAGGTGCGTCTTTGAGGTCAAAATGTCCCTGTTTGAACTTGGTATACCAATCATGAGCAAGTCTTTCAGCTATGGCACACTCTCCATACACAGCACAAATGTCGCGAGCAGCATTTGCGGCCTTAGAACCTTGATTAAAAGCAAAAAGGAGGTGCCGAAAATGCTCGTTTTTCTTAACTTGACATTCCATTTTAATGATCTGAAAATAAACAAAAGTTCACTAAAATTAACTAGAAAAAAACCAAAATATTACAAAATGATTAAAAAATAGAATTCTCTAAAAAAATAGATTTCCAAATTTAAAAACGCAATTAATTCCAAAATTTAAAAAAAGCGGCGGCAGCTTAGTTGCCAACCTAATATATATGTATGTATGTATGTATGTATGTAGTATGTATGTATGTATGTATGTATGTATGTATGTATGTATGTATATAGCGCTTGTGCATATGCACACCTATTGCTTCGAACTAACAGCATAACACGAGGCAATCCAACGCCACTACACAAAGACACAAAGACACTATACAGCCTTGGTACAAAAGATGGAACACTAAGTGAAGTTAAAAGAGTCGAGGCTACGCTTTCTATATAGAAAACACGTAAGATTCTCAGATGGTACATATTTTGCAGATCCTGGAAAGTATAGCATCTAACTTGGGAATTGAAAGTTATACCAATCACTAGGCTGGACGCCACGGCATAGTACCAAGATCCTGCCATCTCCTTCCAGAGTAAGAACACAATACAGTTATAGATTATGGTTCAAAGGCCCACAACTTTTGAATGCATTTCCAAAAGGCCTCAGAGATATACGCGGAGAAAAATGAGAATGTGTTCAAAGGGCAATTAGACAAATTTCATCTAATATTCCAGATGAACCCAAATCACAACGGGAAACGCCAAGAAGGGCAGCTTTGTCCAACTCACTACTTCACCAGGACCAGTTCCGGAGACAGGACCGAGTAGTGAGTCTAGAATAAACAACTATTAGTATTAATGGTGTTGCCCCAGTCTGGCCACAGTCAGTGGCTGAAACAGATGGCAGAATAATAAAACGCATGCATAATGTGTGCATATATATGTGTATATATCTATTTACGTGTGTATGTGTGCGTGTGTGTGTTTGTATGTGTGTATAGCCGAATAGTTACGTATGCACGTAGTAAAACGTGGAAGCAAATAAACATATGATATAAATCTATATATACGCACACAAGCACACACCGCCAAACAGATACCAACATTGAAATATGTTTATATGCGTATGTATTAGTATATTCATGCATGTAGTAGATAGATAGATAGATAGATAGATAGATAGATAGATAGATAGATAGATAGATAGATAGATAGATAGATAGATAGATAGATATTATACAGAAATATACAAGCCCATATACACGTACAAACACGCGCACACATACACACTCACACACACACGCTTGCACACACAAAGATACACACAAATATACATAGACATATATGTGTTTGTGCGTGTGTGTATGTATGCATGTATATGTAAGATATATATATGTGTATATATATATATATATGCTAGACTACCCGTGACCTGTTGGGTCACTGACAGTTCAGGTTATAAAACATTGAAGCTGATTTCAACATTGCATTGAAATGAAAGTTAATTTTATGATGATTCAGTTAAATATTTCAGTTCATGTCATCACAGGTCTGGTTTACAAGTTCATGTTTAAAGGTTTTATTGATTATTTACAGCATCTAATAGAAATATAACTTCCGGGATAAACTTGAACTCCTGTAACTCCATTTATTTATGGCATATATGCTCATTTCTATAAAAATGTAAACGGAATTGTTATATAACGTAAACATAAAATTAATGGAAGCAATTTTCCCACTTCTGAGTTATGTTACTTTCAGAGTATTTTTCCCATTATGCACCGATTTGGCTGTTTATGAAGGTACCTCTAAAAACCACCCTATCTCGGGAATCTGTGGTCCGATTTACGCGTAACTCGTTTTATTCTGTTTGAATTCACATTTCAGGTGTACCTTACTTTCAGAATATTTTCCCGTTAGGCGCCGGTCTGGCTGTATTAAATTACAGAAAAATATGCACGCAAGCTAGCACACAAACGAAATTGGCAAAACTACATTTGTTAGCCCTCCACACAAACACACACACGCACATGCCGACTTTGTTGCCTCATAACTTCCAGAAAAATGGACACTTTCTAACGAAATTTTCAACAAATACCATAGATGATGTGGATTGAATGTATATAGGAATTTATGGGACAGAATCTTTTCGAGGATGTAGGGAGAGGAGTTTCGGAAAATTCACACGATCTGACATTTTCCCTCATTTAATGAAGTTTTGTGTAAATACCTTTCAAACGTCATAGATTACGATTATAAAGAAATTTGTGGAGGAAATTTTTTCCGATGGGGTAGGGAGAGGAGTTTCGAGAAACGGAGTTTCGGATCATGAAGACCAAATAAGTTGGAACTACTCCGTTTTGTGAGGGATTGCGCCCTTGTCTTTTTTTAAACCACAGCCATGGAAATGATTTAGGCGGGGAACATTTTTTATGTATCATATTATAATGAAATCAATGGTGACTGCGACGACCACACTCTACACACCTTCTTTCCAAGCACTGCTGTAAACAGCGGAAGGGAGCTAAAACGTTAAAATTTATTGCGCAGGCACAGCTTAGTTTAAGGTCAATCTTTGCCTAGCGGCTTCACTCTGCGTGCTTTAGCTTCGTTACTATGGCAACGGTCCGATATATATATATATATATATATATATATATATCACCATCACGTGGCCGACCAGTCCATCAGATGTAGTTACACATCGCTGGTCACAATGCGTTCGCATTGTTTTAGCCTTCGAATGACGCCACCCCGCTGGCTAAGCGAGCAGGCCAACAGAAGAAAGAGTGGGAGAAAGAGTGGTGAAAGAGTACAGCAGGGATCTGGAGCTTTTAGGTGTTTTCGCTCAATAAAGACTCACAACACCAGGTCTGGGAATTGAAACCGCGATCCTACGACCGCGAGTCCGCTGCCCTAACCACTAGGCCATTGCGCCTCCATATATATATATATATATATATATAATATATATATATAGATATATATATATATATATATTATATATATATATATATATATATATATATATTATATATATATATATATATTATATATATATATAGATATATATATATATATGAGTCATGGAGGAGTTGCTATGTACATCTGTGAGGACCTCACACCCCAGGTCCTTTTGTCATACTCAAACTCGGTGTGTGACACACTAATTGTACATATAAGGCAACTTGATGTAGTTGTGTGTGCTACATATCGCCCTCCAGATGCCCCAAGCCATGTAGGCAAGTTTGAAGACTGCCTTATAAAAATAGAAGAAGTTCTAATCACATTAGAACAACACATAGGTGTACTTCTTATGGGAGACTTCAATCTACCCAATGTCAGATGGCCCGAGGGCCTTTCTCTCCCAGGAATGACAAGATGTGAACGAGGACAGGCGAGGTCCCTCCTGAACCTCATCAACACCCTGTACATGGAGCAAGTAATACTCCAACCAACCAGGGCAGGTAAGACACTGGATCTCTGCTTCGCAAATAATATGGATCTCATCCATAATGTGAAAGTGACACCGACACTACTCTCGGATCACAACATGGTAGAGCTGACTATGTACGGGCCAAAGGAAAGCATGGACATGCAGCCTACAAGAAACCCTCAGAATCTTTCCAGTTTTAACTTCCATAAGGTAAACTGGAAATAAATTGAGAAAGAGATCCTCAAACAAAACTGGCCTGAATGTCTCTCCTCGCCAGACATCGACGTGAAACTTCAACAATTCATGTCTGTAATGCAAGCCATATGCTACAAATGTGTCCCAGAGAGAAAGGCCACTGTACACAAGAACAAAATCCCCAGAGAGAGGAAAAATTTAATGAGACGACGTACAAAAATTTCAAATCGCCTAAACAAACAAATTGAAAGCAGTGAAAAGTCCTGCCTGAAAATAAAACTGTTGGAAATTGAAAAATGTCTGCAACTCTCCCATGAAAAGGAAAGAGCAGACAAAGAAGCCTGGGCTATAGACAACATAAAATCTAACCTCGGAGCTTTCTACAGGTATGCCAAAGAAACAGCTACGGTACACTGTAGGATAGGGCCACTCCTTGAAAAGGATGGCACACTCACAGGAAAACCAATGAGGGTAAGTGAAATACTGAATGAGCACTTCAAGAGTGTTTTCACTCCACCCCTTGGGCATTTCCAAATCACCAATCCAACTGACTTCTTTACCACTGCAGATATAAAATCAGAGGCGGCGACGATAGATTACATCGATATAAAGGAAGACGATGTAATAAAGGCTATAGATGAAATGAAAACAGGCTCAGCTACTGGCCCCGATGGATTCCCGGCAATCCTCCTAAAAGTATGTAAGAGAGTCCTAGCAAGACCACTGCAGTTCCTCTTTCAGAGCTTCCTTGCAGCTGGCAAACTTCCAAGAAAACTGAAGGAAGGTAAAATATGCCCCCTATTCATAAAGGAGGTAGCAGAGCGGAGGCCAAGAACTACAGACCTATCTCTCTAACCTCACACATCAACAAGGTCATGGAACGAATAGTCAGAAGGAAACTGATCACCTTCCTTGAAGAAAATAACTTGCTGCCTGACACCCAACATGGTTTCCGACCAGGAAGAAGCTGCTTAACTCAGCTCCTACAACACTATGACTGGGTGTTGAAACGACCGCTCAACCACTCAAATGTGGAAGTGATATATCTCGACTTTCAAAGGCCTTTGATAAAGTCGATCATGGAATGATATGTCACAAACTGCGTGATCTTAGCATAGTTGGAAAACTGGGAGAATGGCTTCATGACTTTCTGAAAGATAGAAGTCAAGTGGTAGTAGCTAATGGGGCCACTTCCATTAACACGCAAATAGTGAGCGGTGTTCCGCAGGGCACTGTTTTGGGACCACTACTGTTCATAATGGCCCTCTCAGACATGCCCTCAGCCACGCAGAGAGCCACGATCACAAGTTATGCAGATGATACAAAAGTTTCACAGCCAATACAGAACCCTGAGGACACTAAACGCCTGCAATGTGAGCTGGACAAAATATACAAGTGGGCTGAAAAGAATAGCATGCAGTTCAGTTCAATGCTGAAAAGTTTTAAGCTTTATACTATCAGCATGCAAAACTAAATGCAATACCCAATGAATACACTGGACCCAGAGGAATTGCAATCCCAGAGGCACAGTCAGTGCGTGACCTGGGTATTTACATGAGTCATGACGCAACCTTTCGTGTACATGTTGCTAAATTGGCAATGAAATGTAGACGACTGGCCTAATGGATTCTCAGAACCTTTAGAACAAGAGAACAAGAAACCATGATGGTCCTCTGGAGGACACTAGTCCTAAGCCACTTTGACTATTGCTCTAGCTATGGTCACCATCCAGTGTCAAGTTGATCACAGAACTTGAGGCGATCCAACGTAGCTACACGAAGAAGATAGCCTCTGTGCAGAATATAAGCTACTGGGAAAGACTCAAGAGATTAAAACTCTATTCCTTGGAGCGTAGGCGAGAAAGATATGCCATAATATACATCTGGAAGATCCTGGTGGGACTTGTCCCAAACTTTGGCATCGAGATTACACAAATGCCAGAACTGGGCGCCACTGCGTGGTGCTGGACTCCAAATTTGCCATCAAGATGTAGGACAAGATACTGTGATAGCCTGGGCTTCCGAGGCTCACAGCTCTTCAATATCCTCCCGAAGAACCTAAGAGACCTGCATGGGGTGGATGCAGATGTCTTTAAAATGAAACTGGATCTCTTCTTGTCAGGTATCCCAGATGAACCAACTTCACGGCAGGAGGTGCAGATGAGGGCAGCTGCATCGAACTCTCTCATGCACCAAATGGCAGTTGCTAAAAAGCATTTGTGAAGTAAAACCATGTAGCAACACCAAATGGCGGTGCCCCAACACGGCCACAGCTCGTGAGCTGAAACTGGAATCAATCAATCAATCAATCAATATAATATAATTATATATATATATCTATATAGAGAGAGAGAGGAGAGAGAGAGAGAGAGAGAGAGAGAGTTTTGCAGAGATAAGGAAACCATGATGGTCCTCTGGCGGACATTCGTCCTCAGTCGCCTGGATTACTGCTCACAGCTATGGTCACCCACCAGTGTAAAATTAACAGCAGACCTTGAAGCAATCCAGAGAAGATTCACAAAGAAGATCGTCTCTTTGCAACAGCTCAGCTACTGGGAAAGGTTGAAACAGCTAAGACTCTACTCCCTGGAGAGAAGACGGGAGAGGTATGCAGTAATATATGTCTGGAAGATCCTGGAAGGAATTGTGCCAAATTTTGGCATTGTAAGCTACACCAATGCTAGAACGGGACGACACTGCATAGTGCCAAAGATCCCAGCAATGCCATCATGCTTCAGGACCAGCTTCTGCAACAGCCTGGGTTTCAAGGGCCCACAGTTTTTTTAATATTCTCCCAAAGAGTCTGAGGAACTTGCACAAAGTAGATGTAGTGGTTTTTAAATCAAAGCTGGACATCTTCCTGTCAAGAGTCCCAGATGAACCTACCTCACGGAAAGAGGTGTAAATGAGAGTAGCTGTATCAAACTCCATTCTTCACCAATGCCACATAATAGACGAGGTTCCTCGCAATAACAGTGTAGCACAAAACGGCGGTGCATCAGCATGGCCGCAGCTCTGAGCTGAAACTAGAAAAAAAAAAAATATATATATATATATATATATTTGTAAAAAATGAAGTTTGAAAATGCTGCTATATTAGACAAATTTTAATTTAACATGTTTCGGTTCTTGAAATGACGAACCTTATCAAAAACATATATAATAAAGAGAGTCCATGCTATATGTTTAAAGAGTATGATGTAATAGTTCATAATTGTGACATATATTCAATAGAGTCAAATATAAAAAATTCATATATAATATTCAATAGAGTCAAATATAAAAAATTCATATATAATAAAGAGAGTCCATGCTATATGTTTAAAGAGTATGATGTAGTAGTTCATAATTGTGACATACATTCAATAGAATCAAATATAAAAAATATGAAAAGGCGAGGAGTTCATTTTAGATTTTACCTTGTGTTCCAATGGGAGCAACAGTAATGATTTTTGGTCGGTGTCTGCTCGCATAATTTTGGTGAATTTTGTGATTGTTGGATTTATATCAGCTCAGCTAAGCTGTGGTCACTTGCATTTTTCACTGACGTCATATAGTTCCAAACCAATCAAAACCCAGTCTCAACGAATATAGTGAAAAGACTCCTAACTGTATCCTGTTAGGAAACCAACCAAGCGGAACGACAGTTTGGCCACGGAAGAAATACGTCATCATTTTTTTGACGAATCGAAATTAGATCTGACCCATGACTGTATCCTGTTAGGTGGCTAGTCCAGCAGAACGAGACTTCATCAATGTTTTGACCAATCAGAATCGGGTCTGACCCATAGCTGTATCATGTGGGGAAACCGACCAAGCAGGGTGACAATAGCTTGACCACTGAGGTAATACGTCATCAGTTTTTTGACGAATCAGGATTAGATCTGCTCGTAGAGAAAGAGATCTTTTTATAAATTTTTCCTTTCCTAAGACATATCACTGTCAGCGTGAGTGACTGTTTAAGGATCTGAGAAATTGTAATTCGCCCCACCTCCATTATTATAATTCTCTCACTGTGGCCGTAGCAACAGTGACCACGGTGGTTGTAGTAGTAGTGCGAGTTGAGGCAGTCGTAGTGGTTGTGGTAGAATTTCGTTTCTCTTTTTCGGAGGACCAATGTTTTGTTTTAATATTCCTGGCCCAGGGTGTTCAAACTTGGTCTAAATTTTTTGATGAAATAAAGTTCTTTATTTTGGCGTTGCGTGAAGTTACGCTGTCACTGAATTTATAAAGTGGGTAAGTTGTAAATTTCGGATTTACATTTGCAGCACATCTATCTATGTGTCCGCTGACCGGTATTTTCCGGTATTCAGGGTTTCTAATTTGTGATTTATGCACCACCATCCTGTTACGTAAGCTATTTTTTGTATGGCCTATATACTGCCTATTGCAGCCTGCGCATGTTAAGACGTAAATTAATTTCTGATGCGCAGGTGAAGTTTGCTCTAATGGTGAACTGATGGCCTGTTCTAGTATAAATTCTGAACCTTCTACCAAGATGACACAGATTCCGCAGTTGGGCCTTCCACATTTTCTAACCTCTGGTTTTGTGGTTGATGTGAGTGCAGTTTAGCTTGGGTTAAACTTTTCAAGGATTTTGGTTGCCGTTTACTTTTAATGATGGTGTGTGTTTCGAGGATCCGGTTCATCTTTGGGTCTCCCTTTAGCAGGGCTGTGCTTTGTAGTATGGTGCTGAAGGCCTCATTGTTGAGTGGGTTGTGTGTAGAGATGTAGGGAGGGTTTTTAATTGTTCTTTCTTTTTTGGTTTTGTTTGTCTCAGGTCTTCTATACTTAATTTGAGTGCCCTTTGGATTGCACTGTCTATTAGGGGCTATGGATAGTTTCTATTTGTGAGTGTGGTTCTAAGTTCCTGGAGACGTGTGTGTCGGGTGTTTGTGTCTGATATTATGGTGCAAATCCTTCTAGCTAAACAAAAAGGGACGTGGGTGGCATGAATCAAAGGGTAGGTACTGTTTGGAGTCTGTCGGTTTACCGTAGATATCTGTCTCTATTTTGTTGCCGGTTTTCTTAATGAGGATGTCTAAAAATGGTAATTCTTCTTCGTTATGATCCATCGTGAATTGTATATTATCATTTATTCCATTTAATAGTATATATAACTATTAATATATATATAGAAACAAATATGGAGTTCTGGGGGTAAATAGGAAATATAAGGGAAGTAAAAGATATATATATATATATATATATATATATCGCCATACTAATATCCAGTAACGCTGCCGTAATCTCCTTTAGAGAGACTTAGTAATTTTAATATTTATATATATATAATATATATATATTATGTATGTGTGTGTGTGTGTGTGTGTATGTACGTATGTATGTATGTATATGCATGTATGCATATAGATGTATATATATGTATATATATGTATGTATGTATATATATAATATATATATATATATATATATATATATATATATATATATATACGAATTGTCCAGATAACCATATCTCTCTTGTACTCTTTTACTTCCTTATATTTCCTATTTATCCCCAGAATTCCATGTTTGTTTCTATTTTCAATATTCTAACTACTTCTGCACAACTATTTCTGAAAATTTCAGAAGCTGATTCAGCGTTTAGGTTAACATTAATTATTTTTCACTATTTTTATCCTTTGTCCTTATCCAGACTTACCGAAAAGCTGCAAGTTAAAGACTGATCTCTGAGATCGGTCGTTTTAAACTGTCTTATGAGAGATACACTTCTCTAAACAAAAAAAGACCCTATCGGCGGACTTGCTATGAGATATAAGACCATACACATTTCTATTATGACGTATATCGGAAGTTAACTATAGCCGTCAATTTCTTGCATTTTAAAGAGTTGTGTCGCAGATGCATTTAATCCATGCTTTACATTAAATTAAGTTGAAAAGAGAGTTCTGTCGCATATCATGGTCGCAAACAAACCAGTATCCCTTTGGTCTTAATGCATTTAATCACGATAATATTTACGCTCATTATTGATAACATAATCTCATCTATTCGAGAAATTGTTGATCCTTCGAGTATAAAATTCTTAAGGCTTCGAATCCAGGAAACACTCAGAATCATTTTTAACATCTTCACAATTAGCAATCTGCCGCTTCCGTTGCTGTTACATGAATTTAACCACTACGGTATAAGGTAATCTGCTAACAAAGAATACATTAGAATCTAAAAGATTCAAGCTATATTCACTGAAAAAAAAAAGGAACTCAAAATGATCATATCAAAACCACGACAGGACTTTCTTTCTAACGTAATATAAATATTTAACCTGAACATATGATGGAAAATAACTCGCTAAAATTATAATCTACCCTGTGGATTACATCTGCGTGTGTGCACGTGTCTAAATGTTGTATATGCGTGTGTTCTAAGAGCTTTTTTATACTTATCACATTATAATGAATATACATCTTTATTTGAGTTACATCTTTTGTATTTTGTAATTATTTAAATGAATTTATTATGTTTGCTTTGGAACAGGAAAGTCTCTTCTGTTTACTTTGGAAAAGAAACGTCCCGTGACGTTCTCGGTGTCACTGCCAGAAAGATGTTATGCTGATGCTGATAATAAATATGGTTGTCTTATCGTTGTAGGCAGTAAATGATATTACAAGTTGTGATTAAATGTTTTCTCCCCGAATTTCATTTCACTTGTACTGAATCTGTGTGTTGATTTTCGCTATTAATAAAGCTTCCATTGTAAAAACTTGAGAACGTGTGCGTGTGTATGTATTTGTGTATGTGAGAGAGTGTGTGTGCGTGAGAGAGAGAGTGTGTGTGTGTGTGAGAGAGAGAGAGAGAGTGTGTGTGTGTGAGAGAGAGAGTATGTGTGAGAGAGAGAGTGTGTGAGAGAGAGTGTGTATGTGTATGTATTTGTGTGTGTGTGTATGAGAGAGAGGGATTATGTATGTGAGAGAGAGAGTGTGTGTGAGAGAGGAGGGGGAGCGTGTGTGTGAGAGAGTGTATGTGTATGTGAGATAGAGAGTGTGTGAGAGAGAGTGTGTATGTGAGAGAGAGAGAGAGTGTGTGTGAGAGAGACCGTGTGTGTGTGTGAAAGAGAGAGAGTGTGTGTGTGTGTGTAATTCTATATACGATGAAAGTATTACCGACTAAGGTTTTATTATTTTTCTCTCTGATTACATCTCCTGTGTTGTTTGTTGCTATAAAGCCCGTACAACCGAATAACCGAAGAGAAACTTGTGTTTTTAACACGTCATATCCATGAAAAGATTTACCCCTCAGGCAAAATTCTCAGCATCATGACTTTAAACGATATATATTCACTTAGTTTGACACATAGATGGCAATTTTACTTAATGCTGTTTCATTTGTGCTCACCTAGTTTTTTTACTGCCCAGCAAGCTTTCAGTGATACTAGTAAAAATATTTTCAGTATCCTTAGTAAAAAACAACCGGGTGTGCATTGATACACCCCCAAGTTGGACGAAATGCATCTGTCGTTCTCCTGAGTGACTGCTAGAACGGTGTCACCTCTTTCCAACATATATATATATATATATATATATATATATATATATATATATATATATATATATATTATATGAGTGTGGTGTGTGTGTGGGTGTGTGGTGGTGGTTTTTTGCTTGTTTGTTTTTAGTTTTATTTTATTTTATTTTATCTTATTTTATTTTAGGCGGCATGCTGGCAGAATCGTTACTGCGCCGGGCAAAATGCTTAGCGACATTTCACTTGCTTTTTACGTTCTGCTTTCAAATTCCGCCACGGTCGTCTTTACCTTTTGCCCTTTCGGGTTGATAAAATAAGTACGAGCTGAACGCTGGGGTCGATATAATAAACTTATTCTCTGCTCCGAAACTGCTAGCATTACACCAAAATTTGAAACCAATATTTATGGTATTTTTAAAACAAGATACCTATGAAGATTTTCTCTCAGACAAACTCGACAGCATGATATCTTTTTGTGGTATATATACATTTAGTACGATAAACAAATTGCATGTTCAATTTAATGCTGTTTCAATATCATATCTGATATTTCTTCATGTATTTGGTATTCTTGAAGCTGCTTTGAAGGTTGTATATTTTGTTAGAGTTGGTATTGTAGCTCTTCATATTGGAATCGTTTCTACATTTCGTTGATGCTGTCAATGTTCCTTCATGTATATTTTCATAAATTTCTTTTCTTTATTCGGGGTCTTTCTTCGGGTATTGGGAAAATATTTCGTCAGAGCAATATCATCTTCTTGTTTGTTTGTTTTTTATTGTTACGTCTTCAAGATGTTATTATGTCTTCGCTATTGTCTGGATTACGCTGTCGTGTACATAACAAACGTGGATTTACGTAGACAGAGAAATGTAAATATTTAAATGTATATATGTGTGCTCGTACATATCTGTGTGTATGAATATGTCAATATATATATAAATATAGATTTATATATATGCATATGTGTGTGTGTGTTTATGTATATACACATAGAGAGAATTCATGTGTCCATGCGCGTGCGTGTGTATATTAACACATATATAGATATATTTATATATGTATGTATCTTTAAATCTTTGAATTCTTTCAGTTTCAAAGCTGTGGTCATGGTGGGATGCTGTATGTATACATATAAATATATATATATATATATATATATATATATTATATATATATATATATATGTATGTATGTTATGTACACACATATACAAACACATATGCGCACACACAAATATATATATTATACCTACATACATATATATATATATATATGTGTGTGTGTGTGTGTGTGTATATGAATAGTGGGGGGAAATAAATATTCGTATATGTCAAAATTCTTTATTTATTTAATTTCTAAAGAACATAAATGAGATATACCAATACTATATTTGCATACACATGCATAAACTAAGAATATGCAAAAGAAACTAATAAATTATAGTAACTAATAAATTTATATACAATTATAAATATTTCGGGATAAAAAAGTATTCGTACAGAATAAATTTATGATTTTCTATGCCACAAAATACTGTTAAAATATATTTTTTTACTAGAACTTTCTCGTTTGTTCCAATGATCTTATCAGTTGTCATTTTTATGTGTCAAAGCACTAGCTTCTTCATTCAGCATTAAGACAACAAAAAGTAGTATCGTAATAATGGCGAAAAGTAAAGAGCTCACAAATTCGGTGAAATCTTAATTGACTAAAAGGCATAGAGATGCCGGTTTAAAATTTGTTTATGAACATAAAGATAAATCTGATACATTCTGGGAAAATGTTCTATGGACAGACGAGTCGAAAATTGAATTGTTTGGAGCCATGTTCGGAGGAAAGATGGCACCGCCTATTTGCCGAAAAACACAATTCCTACCGTAAAGTTTGGAGGTGGCAACATCATAGTGTGGGGGTGTTTCTCTGCAAATGGTACTGGCAATTTTCATGTGATAGATGGTAGAATGAATCCAGAGATGTACCAAAATATTTTGAACAATGATTTATGGGACTCTGTAGAAAAGCTCCAGCTTTGTGAAGAGTGGGTTTTACAACAGGATAACGATCCTAAGCACACGGCGAAATCTACCAAAAAATGGATTGTCGATCACAATATAAAATTATTAGAATGGCCAAGCCAGTCACCTGACTTGAACCCCATTGAAAATTTGTGGCATTATTTGAAAATTAAAATTCATTCAAGGGCCCCAACGTGCATTGAAGATTTGAAGAAATTCTGTCAAGAAGAATGGGAAAAAATTCCTAAAGAAACATGCGAGTCATTGATTAAGAACTATAAGAAAAGATTGGTTGAATTGGAACTGAATAATGGTTATGCTACGAAGTATTAAATCAGAATTATCAGTTATTTATATTCTGTACGAATACCTTTTTCACCCCTAAATATTTATAATTGAATATGAATTCCTTAGTTACAATAATTTATTAGTTTCTTCTGCATATTCTTAGTTTATGCATGTGTATGCAAATATAGTATTGGTATATCCCATTTATGTTCATTAGAAATTAAATAAATAATGTTGACATATACGAATATTTATTCCCCCCCCCCCAACTGTATATATATATATATATATATATATATAAAACATATTTGGGTGATAGACATGTGCGTGTGTATGTGTGTGTGTGTGTGTGTAAAGGCGCGTGACCCAGTGTTTTTGGGGTAGAGTGTTGCATTCAGGATCGCAATATCGCGGTTTCGATTCTCAGACCGGCGGTGCTTTATGTTTTTTTTTTAAGCAAATCACCTTGTCTAGGTGTGAATGGGAAAACCTGCGACGGACTGGTGCCTCGTAGGGTGGGGATGATGTTGGCTCGCCCACCTGACCAGCGTGGTGGTATCATTGAAAAGCTACAACAATGCGAGGAAGCGCATTGTGACCATCCTATACTTTAGTCGATACAGTGATACGATGTTATATGTAATGTAATACATGGTAGGGCTACCAAATATGTTGTGGGGAAATAATAAGAAAAAAGGTCTCGGTACAAGTCGAGGGTAGAGTTGGGCGAGGAACTGCTCCAGAATCAGTGCAATAAAGTAATACGTTGTTCTTTACATTTGCAGTTCAAATCACGTCGAGGTCGATTTTA
>NC_043002.1:59278044-59287624 GCF_006345805.1 Octopus sinensis | reverse complement strand
TATTGTAATGTCAAAATGCTTTCACTTTAATAGTGAAACTATTATAAGTGGCATAGAACTGAAAGTGAACATCCCTCTTATATGTATGTAATATAATTTTTTCTGAAACTTCATACTTTTCAATATGCTACACCACTGGTTTTAAATTGATATTATTCAAATTAATATTTAATTTTTCACCCTTATTATATTAAATTTAAATTTACATGTATTTACATGTAATTTACATGTAATTGTAAGCATTTATGTATTAGCCTTTTGGGTATTTTACTGGCAGTGTATTGGATAAATGATATCCCATAGTGGGTTACAATCATAACCCCTATCTCACTTTATGCTATATATATATATATATATATATATATATATATATATATATATATATATAGCACAAAGTGAGATAGGGGTTATGATTGTAATATATATCTAGCACAAAGTGAGATAGGGGTTATGATTGTAACCCACTATGGGATATCATTTATCCAATATACTGCCAGTAAAATACCCAAAAGGCTAATACATAAATGCTTACAATTGCAATGTAATTAGTTCATTTATTGTATTATATGGGCGAAGGTAAAATGTTTTACCTCAAATTCATAATACAAAATATGAAAATGGAGTAATAGATTCCTTTCAATCATCAACTTCCAGATAATACCAATTCATATAATTTATTAACTAATTAATTGACTAGGAACATCCAAATCCAACAGATTAAGACAGAATAAAACAATATACATCAATAAGTAAGATAATACCATAAAAATAATACATATAAAATGGATCTTACATCTGTTTCAGCCTGTAGATAAGGGTATCTCATTATGCTCATATTAGTCAGATGTATTGAGGTAATATGCAGTTAGAAATGAGTTACTTATATATAATATATATATATATATTATATATATATATATATATATTAGTCAATTTAGGGTAGCAAAAAATTCAATAGAAATTTATCGCAACCAGCGGCCTGGTGAAAAAGAGAAAATAGTCAGCGACTAAATATATAATATAACGATTTAGGAGGACCCCAACAGGTCACTCGTCCACCAGAAAGAGCAGCCATACTCACACCGCCAAGTATTATTAATTCAGAATTATGAAAATTTAAAAACATTTACCCTAATTCATCTTTTAGACGTTGCAACGTTTCTGTGTCATTAATGATTAAATTAGCTTATTAAATTAATTAAGCCAATCTACCATAGGTTACACTTCATCAGTAAAGACCTGGGAGAGACAAATATACACGAGGCGTCTGTATCGAAGCCTACGGGATATCTACTTAAAATTTTCAAGACTGAAGTATGGTAGATTGGCTTAATTTAATTTAATAAAGCTAATTTAATCATTAATGACACAGAAACGTTGCAACGTCTAAAAGATGATTAGGGTAAATGTTTTTAAATTTTCACCTAATTTTGAATTAATAATACTTGGCGGTGTGAGTTATGGCTGCTCTTTCTGGTGGACGAGTGACCTGTTGGGTCACCCTAAATCGTTATATTTATATATTTAGTCGATGACTATTTTCTCTTTTTCACCAGGCCGCTGGTTGCGATAAATTTCTATTGAATTTTTTGCTACCCTAAATTGACTAATTGATAATTTCTGAATAATTCTGAGATTGAATTTGCAGTTTATATTATGTTGATAAGTTTGGCGCGAATACGTCAGTCTTGAAAATTTAAGTCAGATATCCCGTAGGCTTCGATACAGACGCCTCGTGTATATTTGTCTCTCCCAGGTCTTTACTGATGAAGTGTAACCTATGGTAGATTGGCTTAATTTAATTTAATTAAGCTAATTTAATCATTAATGACACAGAAACGTTGCAACGTCTAAAAGATGAATTAGGGTAAATGTTTTTAAATTTTCACCTAATTTCTGAATTAATAATACTTGGCGGGTGTGTGAGTATGGCTGCTCTTTCTGGTGGACGAGTGACCTGTTGGTCACTCCTAAATCGTTATATTTATATATTTAGTCGATGACTATTTTCTTTTTTCACCAGGCCGCTGGTTGCGATAAATTTCTATTGAATTTTTTGCTACCCTAAATTGACTAATTGATAATTTTCTATAATTCTGAGATTGAATTTGCAGTTTATATTTACTGTTGATAAGTTTGGCGCGAATACGTCAGTCTTGAAAATTTTAAGTCAGATATCCCGTAGGCTTCGATACAGACCGCCTCGTGTATATTTGTCTCTCCCAGGTCTTTACTGATGAAGTGTAACCTAGTAGATTGGCTTAATTTAATTTAATTAAGCTAATTTAATCATTAATAATGACACAGAAACGTGCAACGTCTAAAAGATGAATTAGGGTAAATGTTTTTAAATTTTCACCTAATTTCTGAATTAATAATACTGGCGGTTGTGTGGAGTTATGGCGCTCTTTCTGGTGGACGAGTGACCTGTTGGGGTCACTCCTAAATCGTTATATTATATATTTAGTCGATGACTATTTTCTCTTTTTCACCAGGCCGCTGGTTGCGATAATTTCTATTGAATTTTTTGCTACCCTAAATTGACTAATTGATAATTTCTGAATAATTCTGAGATTGAATTGCAGTTTATATTTACTGTTGATAAGTTTGGCGCGAATACGTCAGTCTTGAAAATTTTAAGTCAGATATCCCGTAGGCTTCGATACAGACGCCTCGTGTATATTGTCTCTCCCAGGTCTTTACTGATGAAGTGTAACCTATGGTAGATTGGCTTAATTAATTTAATTAAGCTAATTAATCATTAATGACACAGAAAGTTGCAACGTCTAAAAGATGAATTAGGGTAAATGTTTTTAAATTTTCACCTAATTTCTGAATTAATAATACTTGGCGGTGTGAGTTATGGCTGCTCTTTTGGTGGACGAGTGACCTGTTGGGGTCACTCCTAAATCGTTATATATTATATATTTAGTCGATGACTATTTTCTCTTTTTCACCAGGCCGCTGGTTGCGATAAATTTCTATTGAATTTTTTGCTACCCTAAATTGACTAATTGATAATTTTGAATAATTCTGAGATTGAATTTGCAGTTTATATTTACTGTTGATAAGTTTGGCGCGAATACGTCAGTCTTGAAAATTTTAAGTCAGATATCCGTAGGCTTCGATACAGACGCCTCGTGTATTTGTCTCTCCCAGGTCTTTACTGATGAAGTGTAACCTATGGTAGATTGGCTTAATTTAATTTAATTAAGCTAATTTAATCATTAATGACACAGAAACGTTGCAACGTCTAAAAGATGAATTAGGGTAAATGTTTTTAAATTTTCACCTAATTTCTGAAATAATAATACTTGGCGGTGTGAGTTATGGCTGCTCTTTCTGGTGGACGAGTGACCTGTTGGGGTCACTCCTAAATCGTTATATTATATATTTAGTCGATGACTATTTTCTCTTTTTCACCAGGCCGCTGGTTGCGATAAATTTCTATTGAATTTTTTGCTACCCTAAATTGACTAATTGATAATTTTCTGAATAATTCTGAGATGAATTTGCAGTTTATATTTACTGTTGATAAGTTTGGCGCGAATACGTCAGTCTTGAAAATTTTAAGTCAGATATCCCGTAGGCTTCGATACAGACGCTCGTGTATATTTGTCTCTCCAGGTCTTTACTGATGAAGTGTAACCTATGGTAGATTGGCTTAATTTAATTTAATTAAGCTAATTTAATCATTAATGACACAGAAACGTTGCAACGTCTAAAAGATGAATTAGGGTAAATGTTTTAATTTTCACCTAATTTCTGAATTAATAATACTTGGCGGTGTGAGTTATGGCTGCTCTTTCTGGTGGACGAGTGACCTGTTGGGGTCACTCCTAAATCGTTATATATATATATATATATATATATATATATATATATATTTATATATATATATATATCAAGGCCTCGTCAGAGATTATAAAGTACAATTATGAAGATATAAAATGAAGATATAAAATGCAAATATAAATATTAAACATTAAACAAAGTACACATATATAAGAATATATACAACTTGTCCCAGAGAGAACGTTTCCGATTACTTTTGGGTACCCCCTCGTATGCGCAGAAATGAAATTGCCAAAATAATCTTTTCTACTAAAGGCACAAGGCCTGAAATTTGGCGGGTGGGGCCTATTCGATTACATCGACCCCAGTGTTTTACTGGTACTTAAGTTATCGACTCCAAAAGGATGAAAGGCAAAATTGACCTCGGCGGCATTCGAACTCAGAACATAAAAACGGATGAAATGCCGCTAAGTATTTTACCCGGCGAACTAACAGTTCCGCCACCTCACCGCCTTAATAATAAGGACAATGATACATATTACGCTAATGTCGGGTAACATTGCATGGGTGGATAAATATTCTTTATCTGTGGATTAACAAGGCTACCAGAAGTTTCATGTAGGGAGGAATCTCACAATAATAATAAAGCCTGCTACATGGGAACGTTGGTTCTCGTCACCATCATGGATAAGAATATTCGAAACTACATATATGAAAATACACGAAGCTGTACATGTGTGTGTGTGTGTGTGTGTGTGGTGTATGAGGACTCGTGGTTTAGTGGTTAGAGAGGCACTTATGACCTAGCGATCGTGATTTCAATTCCTAGACTGGGCGGTGCGTTGTGTTCTTGGGCAAAACATTTCATCTCACGTTGCTTTGCGATCACTTCGACAACTGACACGTGGTACACTGTGCACCTGTTCGGCTAACGTCGATTTTAGAGAGAGTGAGCTAATGTGCGGCCTCAATATTTGTTCGCTATAAACGAATCATTTGTGCAGGTCGTTCAGCAAAAAGCTGAACGCTCATACGCCGTCTCCGACAGGAGAGTTCATCATGTGTGTGTGTGTGTGTGTGTGTGTGTATGTGTGCGTACCGTCTAAGAATCCATAAGTCAGGGAAAATGCATCGACTAATATATTAGTCGAAGTGTACGGAACTATATATCCATAAAGGCCAATCTTACCACTCGCACTAGAGGTTTCAACGGAGTGTTAGATAACAAGCCGATTATGTAACCCTACGCTCTTCAGAGACGGTAGTTGTGGAATGAAATATTGCGACTGCTCCCTATTGTTGGAGGTGAAGAGACACACCCTGTTTGTGGTTGTTGTGAAAAAAGACGTTGAAAGGAATCCATCACCTTCTTGTTGTATAGATCTCAATTGATGGAGATGGGATATTCTTTGTTGAATATCCTGGGTCATATGGTTCCATTGTAACAGAGATATAGCATCCGTGTTGAGTCTTTGATGACAAAGTATAGCGCACCACCGGGAATTTTATATATACAATAATCCCTCGACTTTCGTGTGTGTTAGTTCCAACCCCCCCCCCGAGATAGGTGAAAACCCGCGAAGTAGAAACAGTACTCTACGGTATATTTATTATTATCATTATTATTATTATTATTATTATTATTATTATTATTATTATTATTATTATTATTATTATTATTATTATTATTATTTTATAATTTGTATATATTTATTTTATTATAAATGCAAAACAGCACCATACACACGCCTCCCGAGTTTCGTTTCCCATACAGTATGTGCGATTCTTTGTTTACTCATCAGCGGCACACTACGTATTTTGTTTTAATATATTTTAATTAATGTGTTATACAGTGCAGTACTGTACTCTATCTTTATTTATTTTTAGGCGTGAAAATGCTTGTTTTACCACAAAAATAATAAAAATCTATCAAAATATAAATATTTATCGGCCGCAGAAACCCGCGATATAAATTTACATATATTAGCCAGAAAAATCCGCGATGTACTGATGGCGCTAAAGGTAAACCGCGATATGGCGAGTGATTTTTGTACATATAAAACTTCCAATACAGTTGTTTCAAGCTGAAGAATTTTTTCGAAGTAACTAAATTGTGGACTTCAAATAAATAGTCCAAAACGTTTATATTTGTTTTCTGTGTCGTGTTCTAACTTCAAAGATGTTTATATCGATTCGAACTCTTAACAAAAGAGACGCACGCTCAACCGCGCAAATGCACACATTTACGCAGGGGTTAAGCGCTTTGCAGGACTACAAACTTCGCTCTGTTTGTTATAAACTTGCCATAGCTGTCTACTTTTGGGTTCTTGTAATTCCAAATAGTTATTGTCTTCAAAAGTCTAACATGTGTGTGTTTATGTGTGTGTGTGCACACATAGAGACATACATACATGTGCCTGTGTGTATGTATATATATGTGTGTGTGTGTGTGTGTGGAGGTGTATAGATTTACGTGTATATATATACACATACATACACATATATATATTAAGTGTAGGAAGAAATGGAGCTGAACGAAGATTTAACAAAATTCCTTTATATTATTTTCTACATATGTTTCGAAGGCTGCAAAGTCCCTAATTCGGATTGAATAAGGAGTCCATTTTGCAGCTTTTAATATATAAAACTTCAAATTTCCGCACTAAGGCACTGTTTTTATGCCCCATGGTCGCAACTTCAACCGGGCTTTTTCTGTTGTAATTTTTGCTACCCAGGTATCGGTTATCATTTGAATTATCCGTAATAAGATAATTCATTTATCTACTTCAAATACACACACACATATATATATATATATATATATCTGTATCTATCTATCTTTTTTAGGTATCTACTTCTTTATCAATGTCTGTATCTCTGTGTGGGGGGGGGGTGTTCGTATGTGTGGACAGAGAAACAGAAGGAGAGAAAGAGAGAGAGAAATAGAAAGAGGGATATTCAGAGAGAAAAAGGAGATGTAGTTACCGACATTGGCACTTCATATTATCCGACCTGATGATGTTTCCGTTGAAGGACAAATGTAAAAACAAAAAAAATAAACAGAGAAGACGAAAGGAACCATGACATTAAAAAAAAAAAGCCAACTTCTTAACTGAAATGTTGGAGAGATTTTCACGTCAAACTTTTCTCTCCAACTTGAAATCTAAAATTGATATCTCCACAAATTATAATATAATGATTTCAAGATGATTATTTAAAAAAATGCAAATTGTTGGAACTAGTGTTAAATCACCTTCACTAAACATATAACATTGAATTCCAATTTATGTTATGGGGATTCATTATTATTATTATTATTATTATTATTATTATTATTATTATTATTATTATTATTATATTATCATCATCATCATCATCATCATCATCATCATCATCATCATCATTATTATCATTGTTGTCGTTGTTGTAGTTATTGTTGTTGTGGATAGACGAAGTGACATTTATCAAAAGTATGTATATATACACATATATGTGCATATACACATACGCGTATAAATGTGCGATGGGGGTTGGGTGTGTGTGTCTGTATGTGCGTGTGTTGAATAATTTGATATATATACATACATAGATGCGTATGTTTATATATATATATATATATATATATATATATATATAATATATACACACACACTCATATTTGACAAATATCAGTTTCTTCATCTTCCAATTATGCATAGTAATAATAATAATAATAATGATAATAATAATAATAATAATAATAATAATAATAATAATAATAATAATAATAATAATAACAATAATAATAATAATAATGCTTCCTCATTGATATGACTGTCCCAATCGATATAAACGTATCTGTCAAGACCTAACAAAAACTGAGCAAGTGTACAGATCTTCAAATAGAAATCGCCAAAATGTGGAACCTCAAAACTAAAATAATACCTGTTGTCATAGGTGCCCTACGAATGATAGCAAAAGGGGATGAATCCAACCTAGCTCAGATACCAGGAAACACCAAAATGGCAGAAATTCAAAAGATAGTGCTCATGGAAACTGCCCATAACCTACACGAAATACTTTCTATGTAATCTCAAATTTTAAAGTAAACTCATAATTTTCTGATGTTCTCTTAAACATTCTCTAGAACAATACTATGTACAAAACCAAATATATGACACCCTAGGCATAACACCAGCATGAACTTCTAACTTGTCACTTGAAGTCTCTGGGTGAGACTTGGAGTCAACTTGTACAAATATAAAGCAAAAGTCAAACATAAAATAATAATAATAATAATAATAATAATAATAATAATAATAATGATGATGATGATAATAATAATAATAATATAATAATATAATAATAATAAATAATAATAATAATAATAATAATAATAATAATAATAATATAATAATATAACAATAATAATAATAATAATAATAATAATTGCTTACGGCCATATCACGTTGAAAGCACTGGTTCTCGTCCGATCACCGAAGCCTAGTTAGTACTTAGATGGGTGACCGCTTGAGAAACCTAGGTGCTGTAAGCGTCACACAATGCCCTGATGCAGTACCAGGCAGTGGCTCTCGTGGCTTCTGATCTTAACTGATTGGAAGTGTTATCATGTACATTGTTTTGTCTTGGTATAAAAGATGGGCTACAGCAAATATTCTGCTCAATACAACAGATGTGCTTGTCAGTTGTTTGACCATAACCAGTTAAGTATGTCCCTTAGTGGCTGACGATATGTGCATCTCTGATCACGAGCAGAAGTAGTGGGGGAGCATCATAGCCAAGTATTGAGTGGGATTCTTTGGGGTTTGAATAATTCACCTCTGGAAACATGAGTGTTTCGTTCAACATACTTAAACAACCCTTATTCAAGGACCTTTTGAGCGGGAAGGGTTACTCGACCAGAAGAAAATTCTAACTGGGCCCCACCTGCAAGGTCATGCGCTTATTATCTTGATATGAGATCACCATGTCGCGCACATATTGTTGTGATGCATGTGCCTAGTTTACCCTTATCAGACGGGTAGTCATGATGGATATAGTGGGCTTCGTATATTTTACCCTAGTATTACTTTGATGGCATGCACTGCTCTCTCATTCAATAATGATAATAATGTTGATGAATTGACAGACAGATACATAGATGATTAAGTCGTACTAAGTACGACAAATCTAGTTTCACAAAGCGATTTCTACCTTCTCGAGTTAGTTCTCGTGGTTTCTAATATCATATGTATATAAATGTGTATGTGTGTTTGTGCGTATGAGATGTATGTGAGATGTGTGGTATGTGTGTATGCAAATGAGTATGTACATATCGTTTCAAAAGAAAGAATTTATATGTGTGTGTGCGCGCGCGCGTGTGTGTGTGTAAGAGTACAAACCCTTGGCATTATTTCTATCAGCTGCCTCTTACCCCCCCCCCTGCCCTGTTATTCCACCATTCCTGTTTAATTTTCCTTAGAGCAGTCTGCACTTTCCCTTTCAGCTTTCTGTAAGCTTCGTTTAAGTTGGGGTTCAAGGACCGAGAAAGAAGTATATTGCCTAAGTTTTGTTTTTTCTGAAAGTAGATCATGACATTCTGGTGATTTGTCTGAAAAGCATTCAGTGGACTTTTGCGGTTTAAGTCCTACCGAAGAACTTGTAGCCAGAAATACTTTCGTTTCGAAATCTTGCTATAGACGGTTTGGATCAAGAGTGATACGTGGAATCTTTGCAAATTGCTTGGTAATTTGAAATTTGCAATATCTATCCTTTTGGGTCCCTTAGGAGCAGACTGTCCGCATTT
>NC_043002.1:59263044-59273044 GCF_006345805.1 Octopus sinensis | reverse complement strand
TGAAATTAATTCAGACAAGATTTCACATCTCTAAGATCACTCCTTCATAGTTAGCTTATGAACTTTTCGGCCCACTCTCGTACAGTGGCGCGACCTAATTACTGAAATTTATTTCTTTGCTTTCATTAGCAGTGAGCTGGTAAGAGCGATAAGCTGACAGAATCGTTGCTGCGCCGTACAAAACGCTCAGATCACGTCTTCTGGTTTTATGTTTTGAGTTCGAATATCACCGAGGTAGAGTTTGCCTTTCATTCTTTCGGGGTCGATAAAACAAGTGTCACTCGAGGACCTCCCCAAAAATTTCGGGTCTTGTGCCTTCAGTAGTAACAATTATTATGTTATGCATTACTGGAAGTTATAAAAGAATTTACAATCGTTTTTTCTTGCAATCTAGGCCACAGACCGACCAGGGAATATACACAACAAAAAATGGAAAGCAAAATGAAATTAAGCTAAAAAAGAAAAATAGCAACAAAATATCTTTCAAATAAATGCAGCAACGAAAAACTTGAAAAAAATTTTCGCGTCGAAATATTTTTGATATTGCATCTTTTTTTTTTTAAGTATCTTTTGAAAATATGGTACTACAAATAATTGAAAGAGATGCAGGACGAACAAGTTCAGATTCTTAAACAGAGAAAGGAAATTTTCCAACATTTTTCCATGGAAAGAATCCTTGGAAAGCGATTTTTTTTAAAAATCAGAATGGTAACTTATTTCGATCTAAACCAAATTACCATCGAAGAAATAAAATTAAAATATTTTATTAATGGAACTAATGGTAAAATGTTTAAATTGGCTAATGCTTTGATGATGTCAAAAGATTACGTAAAAATGTATATTTTTTAGACTCATAAAAAAATTTATTAGACATTTTGAGGTAAAGAGAAATCCTGTGATGTTGAGACATAATTTTTTTACAGTTATTATCAAAAATCAATGAAATTAGTATTGGTGGCTTTGTGGCAGAATTAGAAGTGAAATCTGTAGACTGGCTTCAGAAATGCAGATGTTATGATCAATACCATAAAATAATCTGTTATTATATGATCATCAACAAAGCAATTATGTGTATATGTATTAAAACTGGGTGACAAATATAATTGGAAGGAAACAGAACTAACACCAAACAAATCATTGAGAATGGTTGTTGAGAAATTTGCTGGCAAGAAAGCCTGAGTTTGAAAATTCACGTGTAAAAGCTGTGCAGATTAAGACGAAATCTTAAAAAGGAATCAATCACTAATCATACAAGTTAGAATGCAAATCCACAGCGAATATTTTTAATGAAACATTTTAAATGCATTCTGTTGCAACAAAATGTACGCCGCGGATGCTGACAGGTGAGCAAAAGCAATCAAACTGTATCGCAGTTTAGATCGATTAGATATCGGTGGAAGCTTTCTGAAAATCGTCGTAAAAGGTGAAGAAACGTGGATTTATGACTACGATGTCGAAATAAAAAAACAGGCATTGATGTAAGATACATCATCATTGTTTCAATCAAGAAAAAGAGAACAAAGTCACTGATAAGTGAAAATTGGTCGTCTCGTTTAACCATTTATCTGTCCTGGTATTGTAACCGTCATGAGATCCCACATTATTTCGATTTCAATCAGTAAATCTTTATATTTCCTGAGTTTGTCAAATTCTTTTGCCTAGATATTATGATCACAAGGAATGCTCATTTCAATCAAGAAACAGACTTTATTGGTTTTGGCCTTTCACAACAATACCTGGTTTATTAGCTTCGGTGGTTCGGTCTGTACGTACTGCGAAGTCCCAAAGAATCATTACATTTTCTCCCTCGGTTACAGCTTCAGGGTGGTGCTTATACCATTTGTCGGCAGTTTTGATTTTACAATGCCGACATATTAACTTATAATTATTATCATTATTATTGTTATTATTAGTATTATTATTATTATTATTATTATTATTATTTTTATTTTTATTATTATTATCATCATCATCATCATCATCATCATCATCATCATCATCATCATTATTATTATTATTATTATTATTATTATTGTTATTATTATTATTATTGTTGTTGTTATTATTATTGTTGTTGGTGTTGTTGTTATTATTATTATTATTATTATTCAGTAGTCTTCTTTTTATCACGTGCTTGAACTGCTCTACCGAGCGCAGCTCTATGTGCTGTGGTTTGCTGTGATGCTCTTATGATTACTATATTGAAAGTGTTTTACGTAGGATGCGTGTGGTGCCTAGTAGTGCTATGTTCTGTATGTTATATATATTTATAAGTCCTGGTGTTTTTGTTATGTATTTATTTGAATATTTTTTATCATACCTAATGTGCTTACTATGATAGAAATTGTTTCTGTTTTTAGATTCCACATTCGAGTTACCTCTATTTCCAGGTCTTTGTATTTTGAATGTTTCTCCATTTCTTTTAAAGAAATATTGTCATCTGTTGGCATTGATACATCGATTAGAAAGCAATTTTCCCTTGGAGATCTTGGTATTGATACATCGATTAGAAATTATGGTATTGATACATCGATTATTATTATTATTATTATTATTATTATTATTATTATTATTATTATTATTATTATTATTTTTATTATTATTATTATTATTATTATTATTATTATTATTATTATTATTATTATTATTATTATCATTATTATTATTTTCATTGTTATTGTTGTTGTTGTTATTATTATTGAGTGAGAGAGCAGGACATCAAAGTGACACTGGGGTAAAATATACGAAGCCCAGTATACCCATCATGACTACCCCCCTGATAAGGGAAAGCTAGACACAGGCATCACAACCAAATGTGCGCGACATGGTGATCTCATATCAAGATAAACAGCACATGCCCTTGTAGGTAGGGCCCAGTTAGAATTTTCTTCAGGTAGAGTAGCCCATCCTGCTCAAAGGGTCCCTGAATAAGGGTTGTTTAAGGATGTTGAACGAAACACTCATGTTTCCAGAGGTGAATTATCCAAACCCCAAAGAATCCCTCTCAACACATGGCTATGATGCTCCCCCACTACTTCTGCTTCTTCGAACTTTAGGTTCCGAGTTCAAATGCTGCTGAGATCGACTTTGCCTTTCATCCTTTCCAAGTGGATAAAATGAGTACCAGTTGAATACTGAAAATCTGTGTGTTTCTGTGGGGGGAAGGGGATGTGCGTGCAGGCGGTGAGCTTGTCGTCGTCTCCCCCACCCCGTGCCACATTTTCATTATTATATATTTATATATTGGGCGTGACTGAGTGGTACGAACCTTGCTTCCCAACCATACGGTTCCGGGTTCAACCACAGCGTGAAAACTTGGTCAAGTGTCATCTACTGTAGACTCGAGCCGGCCAAAACCTTGTCAGTAAATTTGGTAGGCGGAAACTGAAAGAATCCCGTCGTCTGTGTGCATATATATATATGTGTGTGTGTGTGTGTGTATGTATATATATATATATATATATATATATATATATATATATATATATATATATAATATATATATATATATATATATTATATATATATATATATATATATTACAAGAAGGGTAGTAATATTATTTACTACCAGGTGCCCAGCACAAAAGACGAATTAGTCATAAGACAAAAATATTATTCATATAGAAAAATATTATATCCCCTTTTTGTGTTCCCAGCACTCGGCATCTTTATTTAGGAGCCCTTAATTGTATAACTACATGAATAATATTTTTCTATATGAATAATATTTTTGTCTTATGACTAATTCGTCTTTTGTGCTGGGCACCTGGTAGTAAATAATATTACTACCCTTCTTGTTTATATTCGCATACTACATGATGAATTTATTCGTAAAATTCTTCCGGCATGCCCGTGTAAATTTTGCGTCTGCGCAGAGATTTGAAAAGTTAAGATCTGCTAGTAGTCGGGTTTAACACATAGTCCCACATCGCTGCAGACCTCGATTAAATTCAGGCGACTCGCTGATGAAGCTGGCCTTAGCAAACATATTCTGTGTTTTGCTAGAAAGAAGCAGAAACCGCGGTACGAGTTGTTAAAGTTATCGGTAAACGTTTTTGATTTTCACTCTCGATAAATTCATCCCCTTTTTGTGTTCCCAGCACTCGGCATCTTTATTTAGGAGCCCTTAATTGTATATATATATATATATATATATATATATGGTTGTGTGTCTTTGTGTTTGTTCCACCCAATCACCAACCAACAGCCAGTGTTGGTTCGTTTACATCCCCGATACCTAGCGATACAGCCAAAGAGTCTTGCAAAAAATAACTACGAGGTCAGGCTTCAAAAGAAAGTAAGTACTGGGGTCGATTTGTTCGACTAGAATTCTTCAAGGTGGTGCTACAGCATGGCCGCAGTCTAATGATTGAAACAAGTAAACGGTATAAAATAGTCTGTATTAATATTATCACGGGTTGCGATGGGTAAATTGTCGCCTTTATTTTTTTTTTTTTTAGATTTTTTAATTTCGTGCATGCACATTGTTTGTTTTTGATTTTGTCGACTACATAATATAGTAGGGTCAGTTGAGCACTGTCTGTGAGAAAAACAGCACAATGACGCCAGAAATTTGGAAACGACATGCTGTACTGCTCGGTATTTGTGCCGGAAGCTCCAATGCGAACATTTCAGAATCTGAGAACAGTGCAATCTGAGGACATGTACCGAGAGTGATAAAAACCAAACATGCAGTCAACATCATGATGTTTGGAGCGATTACTCGTGATGGCGACGCTATGCCTCCATTCATCTCCTCACACGTCCTCAGACTCATTACGAAGGGCTACGTAAAGTGCCTAGAGAAGGTAGTGCTGCCCTGGGTCAAGAGGGTAGCTGCTAGAAGACCATATGTCTGGCAACAGAACTCTGCATCATGCCAAACAAGCAAGGGAACCCAGTTATGGCTGTCAGACAATTTCTGCGACCACATCTCTCCTAACATCTGGCCACCTAACTCCCCAGACTGCAACCCCTTTCATTATTATGTGGGTGGGGGGCGCAGTTGAGCGAGAAACCAACAAAACTCCTTGTAACACCAAAGATGAACTGAAGGCAGGGATTATGGCAGCATTCACAAACTAAAACAAGGAGACCGTCCTGAAGAGTTGCAGGAGATTCCGAAGTCGTCTGGAAGCCGTAGTTGAAGCCAATGGAGACTTTATTGAGTAAATTTACTCTTAAGTATTTCAAAACATTTTTATGTAAGTTTGGTAAATATATCTGTTAAAATGAGATGTCAGTGCTATTTTCATTTTTGCGTAATTTAGACGACAGTTTATTCCCCGCGCCCTGCAGTAATACATAACTGTGTGTTTGTTTGAGTGTATTTTGCACGAGTGTTATTTCCAGTCTGTCTCTATCTATACACGTGTATACGCGTGTGCAAAGCTTTTATCCAGTTGTGCGCTGATATCTGTAACATTTATCTTGTCTGTTCCCATCAAGTTAAATAGATTCCAAGTTTCAGCATATGTTCGTATGTGTGTGTATATGCCCGCATGTATATGCATATGTGTTCGTGAGCGCGCGCAATGTGCTTATATGTATGTGAAAGAGTAGGTGAAAAAGAAGAGAATTTTCCGCTTAGTCCATTAGGTAGTAACGTTGATAGAGTCTTGCGGAATCTCCAATGGCAGCAACTTTAAAATCCTAAATACGGAATGTAACATGACTAAACCAGCTTCACAAATTAGAACTCAGCGAGAATTATCGATTTTGTTTCTTAAGAGAACTATATTGACGAGAAGACAACGATAGAAAGAGAGAAAGTGACAGAGCTATTGAGGCGCAGAGAGACCGAGACAGAGCGATAGAGGCACAGAGAGACAGGCAGTGGTGGTGGGGAGGACTAAATGCATTTGTAGTCCCTAACTGCGTTACTTTGCATTCTAGTTTCGAATCTAGCTGGGGGGTCATCGACATTGAATTTATCAACCGCTTAGGACATGGAAATTATTTATTCTTTTAATTTTATACTTCTTTCAGTCATTGAACTGTGGCCATGCTGGAGCACTGACTCGCTGATAGGGCTAAGCGACGACCCAAGTAATCAGTATTCGTTTCATATCTTCCATGTGTTCAATCGGTTTCTCTTTTACCGAACAGCTATACAAAGGCACAGGCGTGAGTTTGTGATTAAAAAGCTTGCTCCTCAACTACATGGCTCCGGGTTCAGTTCTACATCGTAGCAGCATCTTGGGCAAGTGTCTTCTAATATAGCCCCGGGCCGACCACAGCATTGTGAGTAGGACTTGATACACAGAAACTAAATGAAGCCTCTGGTGTTGTGTGGAATATATTATTTATATTATATATATATATATATATATATATATATATATATATATATATGCTAGCAGCATAGCCCGGCGTTGCCCGGGTATGTAAGAACCCCTAGTAGGCAATGACTATTCCCAATCTAGTCCTTTCCCTCTAGGGAACGAAGGTGCGTGTGTAGGTTGCAATGTCTGCTCTTCACTCCCAAATAACTATCAAACAGCTATCGATAATTCAACCCAACCAATTCCTACCAGGAAGAAATTACATTCGAGACTGTACCCCCAACACCGCCACTTCTGCTAATAGCTGCTGCAGCCGCAAGTTATTCGAATATTTTTTTTGTTTAAACTTTCTTTATAACTACCACCCCAAACGTTTTACCTTAAATTTTTGACGTACCCTAAGGGCCCTCGGACGCTACTTGCAAACTCTTGGTTTATCATAAACCGCTTTTGTCGTGTGCATCAAAAAACCTTTTCCATTCGTTTGTTCAGTTTGGTCACTTTTGACTTTTTCGTTGTTGTCACTCACATTGCCGCCCGCTTTTTTTGCCGTTTTTGTACATTTTTATACATTTTGGGATACTTACTCCACGTGTTCCGAGAGTTAAAAATGTCGAGTTGCGTCCCCTAGAAAGTCTGTGGTTTGTGTTTAATACACAAATCGGTTTGCTATGTGTGCCACATAGGATTTAATTAACCGATTTTTTCCAGTAATAAAGTATCCTATTGGAATAAGAAGGGCCATATAGCTCCTTGGAGCAGACATGATGCTCGCTGTGAATTTTTTTAAAAAATCCTGCCAATTTGTGAAAGATATTGTCGAAAATGTGTCATCTTGAATTTGAACGCGATTTCCCAAAGTGGCATGATTTTATCGATTTTTCTGATGGTAAGGTATTGCATGGAAAACTAACGTCAGAATCAAGTTTCTTAGGGTAGCATTAAGCTTCACCATGAGTTTGGTGAAAATCGATTCCAAGTTGCGAAAACTACAACAGAAAATGTGTTGCATATAAAAAGCTTAGATTCTCGACCCCATGTCGAATTTATCGCTTTTTTTCAGAACTGGGGGAACTTTTCAAAATTTTCGCTGCGTTAGTTTTGAATTATGACATTGGGCTATGTGTGTGTCAAGTTTCATCAGAATCGGTTGAAAGCTGTGGTCAGGGTGAGGGTACAACCTGACACACAGACAGACAAACTGCCGTTTATATAGATAATAATATATATATAACGTAAGGGGTATCAGCCATCTGAATGTGGCTAGGCACTGGGGGGGTGTTACATATATATATATATATATATATATTATATATATATATATACTTATGTTTTTTATGTATGTGTGTCTGAGTTTGTGATGTGTCTTCCACTGCCGCTTGACAACCCATGCTGGTTTGTTTACGACCCTGTAGCGTTGCAGTTTGGCAAAAGAGACCAAAAGAATATGTACTAGTCTTTAAGAATTTAAGTACTAAAGTCGATTTGGAAAATTACTATTTTTAAATCTCACAACGAGAGATATTCAGCAAGAGCACGTTGGAGTAAAGATTGTTTACTGTAATTTAGCCCCAGGAGACATTGTCTCCAGCTGGCTATACGACACGATCTGCGTCCTCATATTTTCGAACAAGGGAATCTAGCACCCCCACTCAGCTCAAAACAATATCTGTGTATCGCGATTTCCGGGTTATTTCCTTTCATCGGCACAGAATAACAGTTCGGTTATATTCCCTTGTTCGAAAATATAGGGACACAAATCGGTAAATATAAAAGATGCTGGTATATATATAGATATATATATATATATATATATTAATATATATATATTATATATATATATATATATATATTACTTTGATACTTTGATAGGTTTTCGGCCATTCTTGGGCCAGGCCATGTCTAACTTAATAGCCACCATATATATATATAATAATATATATACTCTTTTACTCTTTTACTTGTTTTTACTCTTTTACTCTTTTACTTGTTGACTGCGGTCATGCTCGAGCACCGCCTTTAATCGTGCAAATCGACCCCGGGACTTATTCTTTTGTAAGCCCAGTACTTATTCTATCGGTCTCTTTTGCCGAACCGCTAAGTAACGGGGACATAAACACACCAGCATCGGCTGTCAAGCAATGCTAGGGGGACAAACACAGACACACAAATACACACACGCATATATATATATATACATATATACGACGGGCTTCTTTCAGTTTCCGTCTACCAAATCCACTCACAAGGCTTTGGTCGGCCCGAGGCTAATAGTAGAAGACACTTGCCCAAGGTGCCACCAGTGGGACTGAACCCGGAACCATGTGATTGGTTAGCAAGCTACTTACCACACAACACACTCCTGCGCCTATATATATATATATATATATATATATATATATATATATATATATATATATATATATATATATATATATATATATATATATACACCATATATATGCATGAATGTATGTATGTATACATATATACATATATTTTATTATAAGTTCAGTAAAAATTTAGATTCAGTTGAATATGGTACTTAAATAAAGGCACCAGAATTTGGTATGGTATTATTCATATAATTCAAATTGGGTGATTACAATCAAAATAAGCAACAAAGATATCCAAATGTAATGCAGTACGATCGTTTCATGCGACTTCATTTAATTAAACAATCTGTCTATCTAATTACTTTTTTGTGATGTTGGTAAATGGAATAAGTATAAAAATGAATCTTTTCAATTTAGCTAAAAATTCCATATGCAGCTGAAGATTGCTCTACATTTTAAAACTGATGTAATACTTGCATTGTTTAATTAAATGAAGTCGCATGAAACGATCGTATTGCATTACCTTTGGATATCCTTGTTACTTATTTTGAGTATGTTTATATATATATATTTATATATATATATGCATTTATGCATGTATATATATATAGTAAATCCCAAAATGAAGAACAAACAAAAAACAACGCGAAGACGTAATACACACACACACACACATACACACACACATACATATATATATATATATATATATATATATAAATATATGCATATATATATATATACATATATATATATGCATGTATATATATATATATAATATATATATAATATATATATATATTATATATAATATAATATATTATACACATTATATACATATATGCCTTCGAAACGTGGAGTAGATGAAACAGCGACAACTGAAGAAGGGGAATATTCTTTATGTTGCATGTCTCGTTTCTCTGTTAGGTTTTTTTTTGTTGTTCGAAAAAAAGTTCGTTTCTATGTTTTTGTTTTATGTTTTCATTTCTCATTGTGTTCAACGTTTTTTTGATGTCCTATACCCATATATGCATGTATACATACATATATACATAGGTATGTACATGTATGTATGTATATATGCATATATATTATTTATATTATTATATGTATATATATATGTATGTATATATATGTATATATGTATATATATATATATAATATACATATATATACATATATATACATATATATATACATATATATATATATATATATATATATATATATATATATATATATATATATATATATATATATATATATATACTTAGATGACTGCCTAATCCTATGAACGGGCACATTTTAAACAGCTTATAGGTTTTAAAAATCTAATCAACAGCATATTCAATAATATTAACCTTACCACGGAATGCAT
>NC_043002.1:59245544-59258044 GCF_006345805.1 Octopus sinensis | reverse complement strand
AAGTATCTGGACTGTTACTATAGTAACGTAACTGAAGCCACTTGGCAAACATTGACCGCTAGACTCTGTTGTGCATGCGCACTAAGTTTTAACGTACTAGCTCACTTTCGTTGTTTACAGCAGTGCTTGGAAGGAAGGTGTGTAGTGTGTGACCGTTACATTGACCATGACAGAGAAAGTTGTCATGGTTATATATGCTCAGATACTTACGCAAAGTAGCAGAATGTGTATGGAGAAGGGGTGGTGAGCCGCACACAAGTGTATGGGTGGTGTAGACGTTTCCAAGATAGCCGAAAAATGTCGATATTGACGAACGTTCGGGAAACCCGCACCAGCCAGAACTGAGAAAAACATCGCAGATGTTCTGGCGGCTGTGGAGGGAAATCGTCGAATCACCATCCGTGAGTTATCAGAGGATGTGCAGATTAGTTACGGTCCAGTTCAGTCCATTATCACTAAATATTTGGGTATGAGACGCGTGTCTGCCTAGTTTGTGCCAAAACTGCTTTCAGCTCACCAAACAGACACTCGGGTTTCAGTTGCACAAAATCTCCTTGATTGAGTCGAGAACGAAAACTTCTTGAAAACTTTGTGTGGGCATCTGAGCAGGTATTGCCAAGCTTTTGGCAAAATTTGATGCAGATTCTCTACTCAACTATCTCTGTCACGATCAATGCAACGATCACACGCTACACACCTTCCTTCCAAGAACTACTGTGAACAGTGGGAGTGAGCTAGAACAGTAAAACTTAGTGCACGTACACAGCAGAGTTCAAGATCAATCTGTGCCAAGTGGCATTACACTACGTGCTTTAGCTTTGTTACTACGGCAACAGTCCGGGTACTTATTGATCAGACGACTCATACACATATATATTTATTTATACACGTATATATTTGTACACGTTCTGTACTTTCCGTGAACGAAATATTGTATCATATCTGTCTAACAATTTGTCACTATACATCCGTAATATATGCATAATTATATATCCATACATGTATATATACACACACACACATACATGTATATATATATATATAATGAGAGATGGTCTACCTCTTCTTCTCTGTTCGTTTATCCAAACTATCATAACACTATATTTACATAAAGATGTCTGTAGCTCGGGGCCTTTTACCTTCATGCTACTCACGAAATAATTATAAGGTGTCACGTACTCCGTGATTTTGTAAGCAAACCACAACTTTTCTCTAATGTGAGCTTTGATAATTTAGCATTTGTAATTAACTAATTAATTAATTTATTTGTATTATTTAAATTTATATTTGTTTTTCTAGCGTTCTCATTCATTTTTCATTAATAATAGTGTAGTATCCTATATTATAATTTTCATTTTTTGATGTCTAAGTGTGTTTGCATAAGTATGTGTGTGTGTGAGTTTGTATGTGTGAATGCGTATTTATGTATGTGCGTGCGTGCATACACGTTTATGTGTGTGTAGGTATGTCTTGAATTCGAAGAATTCAACATACACCTCTCCTTCGAAAGAAGGAGAGATCTCCCGAACGGGGGCTCGTTCGATCGGTAACGCGATGACCGCACACCAAGTTTAGAAATTCCAGCAAACGATACCATGCTTTAATCAATTATAACTTAATATATATTGGAGAGGCACAATATATATTGTTGTCACACACAAACACACACACAATCACACACATACACACACGCACACACACACGCACACACACACACCACACACACACACATATATATATATATATATATACTTTATTAATAAAGCTGCAAAAACATCACAAAAAACTATTACTCAGAATTTCACGTCCCCGTTCGTCGGACAGAATTCTCAACAAAAACTCTCCGACGAACGGGAACATGAAATTCTGAGTAACAGTTTTTGTTATGCTTTTGCAGCTTTATTAATAAAGTATATCACTGTATCTCCGGTATTCGAGTACTATTTTCTTCCACCTTCTTTCACATTTATGCATATATTCTGGATAATATATATATATATATATATATATATATATATATATATATACAAGCTGTTGGACGCGGCGTTGCCCGTATATTCCGTGTTCAAGTTAAGCCCACTTCTGACCTTGTATTGAAATCTTCTATGTTCCCCACGCCATCTATTACCCACTAAGATATTATATCTGGTTCGGCAGAGATTTTACCCGGTTAACGCTTTCGACATACTCTTACATACTGGACCGTCTGAAATTGCAGTCAAACTTTTGGGGGTACCTCGACCTGTTGAGAGTGATGTTTGTTTATTTCTCTCCCCTTAATGCCATCCTCTATACCAAATTGATCAGTGTGTCCAATCTCAGCAAAATCCGAAGAGAAATGTTAAGGTTATGTCATAAAATAAAATCCATTTAGATGAAAATATAAAAATTACAACCAAAAATGAAATCCCTATGGGTATTTACACGCAAAAAGCCTATTGATTTTATAAAACCACTGCTCAGGTGCAACTATCGATTTTTTGTCAACGCCATATACTGACATCAACTCACTATCATGAGCGTCGCTCACTCATCAATTTTCATCAAAATAGGACAAAAAATGCAAAAGCTGCAGGAAAAATAACATCGTTATGGGAATTTCCATTCAAACACCCGATTGAGCTCACAAAAATCGATGCCAACTGAGCAATATCGAGTTTCTGAAAAATTCCGGCTTTATTTGAACTTCAGAGCATGTGATCTACCTCTGTGCCAAAAATCATTAAAATCGGTTGGACGGTGCGAAAGGAGTTAGAGTAACCCCAAACACACACAGACAGACACCATTACACATTTTCGTATATAGATATACTTATCACAGTATCTTCTGAATATATTTAGTTATATGTATCTATGTGTGTGTATGTGCATGTACTTATATGTATATATGTTTATTATATATGTTTATATATATATCAAACTGACCGTGTTTATCTGCATCACTCTCTCCATATCAGGTCACCTGGATTTCTCTTATAGCTACTCTTTATCTCGTGGACTTTGTTCTCAAGGGAGATTTTGGAGCTTAAGTTCACCTTTTGACTATATATATATATCATCATCATCATCATCATCATCATTATCCTCATCAGTTGCCAGTTTTTTGGCTACCGCTCTTGACGCTTTTGCAGTCAACCGTCGCTACTGGTCTCTGCGCTCTCTCCCTCTTTCTCTCTCTCTCTCTTTCCCTCTCTCTCTCATGTCCAGTCCTTGATGTCAAACCAGGTTCTTTCCCCTCTGCTTGTCGTCTGCCCTACTCAACGGTTCCCTGAAAGAATGTTTTGGACAGGGAGTTGTGGCGGGTTACGTGACCGTACCAGGCAAACCTTTGTCTTTTAACCTGTGCAAGAAGTGGCTCTCGCCTTCCAGCGTATTTATTTATTCGTTTTGTTCTCTGCGTACAGGATATATAGCGCTCTTCTGAAGCACTTCTACTCAAATGCCTGAATTTCTTTTTCCATATCAGCCATAAGAGTTCAGCTTTAAGACCCACACAAAAAGATTGAAGTCGTCAGAGACTTGTACACTTTCGTTCTTGTTGGAAAACTAACGGAGTTGCTTTACTATGTTGTTCAGTTTTGCCATGGCACCAGAGGCCGAAGCGAGTCTTTTTGTTTTCACTTTTTGAGATCTGCCATCCTTGATCAAAATGAATCCTATGTACATGAAGATATCCAGTCTGTCAAGTCTCTCTCCATTCAACATGATGTTAGTTACTGTTTTCTGACAGTTACTATTAACCAGGACCTTGCTCCTTTCTGATCTCCATACCGTATGCTCCTCATAGTTTTTCAAGCCCAGTTTTAAGTTCCAGGCGTTCTGCTTTACTACTTCCAAACAGGTCAATGTTATCAGTTAAGCGTCAGTTGGAAATGGGCCATCGTCCAATGGAAATAGACTCCTCTATGATGTTGTCCAGAAAGCTGTTGAAAAGCTCTGAAAAGAAGAGACTTGAGATATTGTGCATCTCATATGTGTGTCTGTCTATATATTTGCATATACACGGATGTATAGAATGCGTTCCGTGTGTGTAGGTGAGTGTGCATGTGCGTATGGGAGGTGCTTGTCCCCATCATCACTTGACAACCAGTGTTGGTATGTTTACATCCCCGTAACCTAGCGGTTCGGCAAAGCATTTTGATAGAATAAGTACCAGGATTTTTAAAATAATCATAAACACTGGGGTTTATTCGTTTCACTAAAACTCTTCAAGATTGTGCCCCAGCATGGCCGCAGTATAATGACTGAAACAAGTAAAATACAAACGATAAAGATCCAGTGTTTATTACATTAATTATTACCTTAATAATTAATTAATATCTTTGAGCTGTTTTGTCGCTTTGTGGTAAGCGGCAAAGAGATCAGGTCCTGGTAAATTGAAATTACTACATGGATCTCCAATAACTGAATTAATCCGGTTCCTTTCACTTTGGCCATTGAATCCTTTGAGAAAATTTCGATTTATTGAATTATGATGAGCGTCGGTTTCGTTTCAGAAGAATTTCCATGGTTCGTGTGCGAAGTCAGCGGTAAAAGACGTTTTACTTTAAGACAGTTCAGTCGAGCGAGATGTGGCAGTTAAGAGATAATAACTGCAGCACATAAGCATATATATATATATATATATATATATATATATATATATATATATATATATATATATATGCGTAAGTGTATGTGGATATACATGTATAAATATATGTGTGTGTGTGTGTGTTTGTGTGTGTATTACGGTGAATGTATATGTATGTATGCATATATATCAAAATTTTATTTATGTATCCACATGCAAACACACGCACATTCACGCATATTGCATCATCTCATGTATGATACACCACACACACACACACACACATATATATATATATATGTATATATATGTGTATATATATATGTATATATGTGTGTATATCATATAGATGTATATTATATACATATTTTATATTATATATTAAGTATGTATAGTGTGTGTGTGTGTGTATGTGGTTGTGTGTGTTTGTGTGTGTATGTGTGTGTGTATGTGTGTGTGTGTGTGTGTGTGTGTGTGTATGTAAGTGATATATTTGTTTCGGGAAATATAAAAGCAGCATATTTCCTGTTAACTGACAGTTTCGTCTTACGGTTCTTCATTTCGCATGGACATTTCGCACGGTTTCAAATTATATTTAGGGAATCTTGGAGATTTCTCCGAAGAATATAGAAAGTAATGGTGCTAAAAGATGAAGTTAACGAATGGCAGCAGTTGTCCAGTTGCTGGGAAGCACGAGTAGAACTCCAAGAATTAAAGCAGTCCGATGATTGAGTTGGATACACATGAGAAGTTCGCGTGAGCGTTTAACTAATATTCTTGTCGTAAAAGGCAGCGAGCTGGCAGAAACGTTAGAACACCGGGCGAAATGCTTAGCGGTATTTCGTCTGCCGTTACGTTCTGAGTTCAAATACCGCCAAGGTCGACTTCGCCTTTCATCCTTTCGGGGTCGATAAATTGTCTGCCCTTGTTTGTCCTCTCTGTGTTTAGCCCCTTGTGGGTAGTAAAGAAATAGGTATTTCTTCTGCTGCTACATTCTGAGTTCAAACACCACCGAAGTCGACTTTGCCTTTCATCTTTTCGGGGTCGATTAAATAAGTACCAGTTACGCACTGGGGTCGATATAATCGACTTAATCCGTTTGTCTGTCCTTGTTTGTCCTCTGTGTTTAGCCCCTTGTGGGTAGTAAAGAAATAGGTGTATCGTCTGCTGCTACGTTCTGAGTTCAAATTCCGCCGAGGTCGACTTTGCCTTTCATCCTTTCGGGGTCGATTAAATAAGTACCAGTTTCGCACTGAGGTCGATAGAATCGACTTAATCCGTTTGTTTGTCTTCTCTGTGTTTACCCCCTTGTGTGTAGTAAAGAAATAGGTATTTCGTCTGTCTTTACATTCTGAGTTCAAATTCCGCTGAGGTCGACTTCTCCTTTTATCCTCTCGGGGTCCATAAATTAAGTACCAGTTGTGTACTGTGGTCGATCTAATCGACTGGCCCCTCCCCAAAAATTGCGGGCCTTGTGCCTAGAGTGGAAAATAATATTCTTGTCGTAAACTTATGCCGTCTTTTTCTTGTATTTTTCATTTTGTTCTTCATTACATATACGCACACACATACTTATATATACATATACATACACACACGTATACACACACACACACACACACACACACACACACACATACACACACACACACACCACACACACACACATACACACACACACACCACACACACACACATGATCACGGGAAGGCTCTAGTTCAGTGGTTAAGGTTTTGCACTAACGATCTCATGATAGTGGTTTCGATGCCCGTTGCCAGCCCACTCAGCTGCGGCAGCGGAGTGGCATCTCAGTCAGGGGGAGGGGTATGGTCTTGGTCCTTTATACGCCATGGAAACTGGGTAAGCGACCCTATGCGCCCTTTTTACAACTTGTGATATATATTTCTTTACTATATATTACGACTTGTGATATATATTTCTTTACTACCCACATAGAGGGAACAAACAAGGACAGACAACGGGATTAAGTCGATTACATCGGCCCAGTGCGAAACTGGTACTTTATTTATCGACCCCGAGAAGACGCAAGGCAAAATCAACCTCAGAACGTGACGACAGACGAAATACCGCTAAGCATTTCGCCCGGCGCGCTGACGTTTCTGCCAGCTTGACGCCTCTGAAATAACGTACAGAATATAGCGTACAGACTTGTAATATAACGTACAGCATACACATACAGTATATACAAACCCACAAACACACACATACATACACACACACATACATATATACACACACAACACATACATATATGCAAGCATGCATGCTTGCATACATACATACATACATACATACACAAACACACACACACACATACACATACATACATACATACATACATACATACATACATACATACATACATACATACATACATACATAATACATGCACACACGCACGTACATACACATACATATTGGGTTGGCAACCAAGTTCCCACTGTTTTTTTAAGTTTTGGAATCTATTTTGTTTTTGTTGTTTTTTTTCTAGTTAATTTTTGTTCATTTTCAGATCATTAAAATGGAATGTCAAGTTAAGAAAAACGAGTATTATCGACACCTCCTTCTTTCTTTAAATCAAGGTTCTATGACCGCAAAAAGCTGCTCGTGACATTTGTGCTGTGTATGGAGAGGGTGACACACACACACATACATGCATACGTACATACATAGATACACGCACACACGAATACATACATACACACAGGCATACGTACATTCATACGCACACATACATACACATCCGCATGCATGCACATGCACACACACATACATACACACCCATACATACATACATACATACATACATACATACATACATAATACACCAACATATATACACACAACATACATGCATACATACATACATACATACATACATACATACATAAAGTACACGGATACACAGGAGTTGGACCAAAAGTAAAGCAAAAATGGGAGTAACTATTTTATTAACAGTCATGGGTTGTTGAAACTGCAAGCATTGGTCGAGTACCTCTCTTCCTATATGCAAAGATACTCTTCAGCACAGTCTCCGCCTCACAAACGACAGATCTGCGCCTTCGTAGGACCCAACTCCAAAACCAGGTTTGCACTGCTGTACCCACTTCTTCCCAGCCACTTTTACAACGTCTGTGTCGTCAAATATTTGTCCCTGAAGACTGTCCCTCATGGGACCGAACAGATGGAAGACAGAGAGTCCCAGATCCAGGTTGTGCAATGGCAGGAGGACCAATGACCAGAGTAATTTGGACGGTTTTGTTATTTAATGAGAAGTTCAGGTTTTTCCCTTAATGTAAGTTATCACTAGGGAGTGTGGTGACCAGTATCAGAGTTGGGGCAGCTTGTGTTTTAGAAGTGATTTTTTCTGCAATGTATGGATAATTTATCCTGATCACGCTATTTTATTAGCATTATCACACGTTTGAGAATGAAAAATTTATTTCTGTATCTTTCAATACATCTCAACGCTTCTAAAAGACAAACTTTGTTTCTTTACTAACATCGTAAGTTGAATTTAACGTTAGCGTCTTATGAAGCTAAATTTATAAGTTCTAAAATTGCATAAAAATTCGTTATTGGGCAGTTTAGCTTATTGGTAAAGCACTTGACGCGTAATCACAGTGAGTTCGAGTCTCATGGCTGGCTGGTAACGTATTTTTCTGCAATACATGGATAATTTATTCTGATCACGCTATTTTTTAGCATTATCACGCGTTTGAGAATAAGAAAAATATTACTGTATCTTGCAATACATCTCAACGCTTCTAAAAAAACAAACTTTGTTTACTTTCATCGTATATATATATATATATATATATATATATATATATATATATATAATATATTGGTCAAGGCATCAATCTATATCCGCGTATTTGCTTTGCAGTGTTTTTTTCCTGTTCGTCGATTTTTGCGATGGTTGAAAATGAAGGAACAGCATGCTGCTGTAAAATTTGGCGGCCGAAACAGGACGCTGCCATGAACAAAACACAAGTTTACGAGTCGTTCTCATGATTTAGGAATGATTACTTGTCGCTTGAAGACCCATCTTGTTCAGGACAACCGTCGACCTCCTGAACGAATTAAAACATCATGAAAATTTATGAACTGACTTTGGGGACGATCAACGAACATTTGACGAACTTGTTGAAATGACTGATTTGTCTTGAAGCTCCTGCCAACGAATTTTGAGCGAGGAATTGCGAATGAAAAATGTTTCAGCAAAATTTGTGCCTCGCTTGCTCGCGGTAGATCAAAAGCAGTCACGACTGAATGCGTGTCGTGAACTGAAAGGACAGTTGGAAATTGACTAGGACACTCTTTTCGAAGGTCATCACCGGTGACGAAAGGCTATCGTACGGAATTTGCAGATGTGGAAGAGGTGAAGAAAAAAGAAACGACGGATGTGTTAAAAGGCATCACTTCGGAAGAGATCAAGTACTGTTTCCAACAGTGGAACACGCGTTAAGGCTGATACATTGCCTCGAATAGAGAATACTTCGAAGGCGATAAAAGTGTAAACGTGTAAAACTAAGTTAATAAAATAACATTGCAAATTTCTGGTTTCTTTTGGGTACCCCCTTATATATACACCACACCTAGAACTAACCCTGAGTCGAATCTACTGTATAAATAATTGGATTTGGTATTTACATATTTCCAGTACCAGCCAACGCTTGACAACTTTGTAGATTTTTTTTTACTTCACTATGAACCCTATGTTATTGTACCTAACCTTCCTGGCGCCCTCCCTATTGATGTGCCTTGATTCTAGGGAATTCTATAACTAAAAAATTAGTGTGTGCGTGTGAGTATGTGTGTGTGTATAACGGTTGCTGCGCCTCTTCAGAATATTGCCATTGCATCGAAAGTCATCGAGAGGTATCCGGTCATGGGTATGTAAGAGGCTCTTTAGTATAGCCCCAGAATGGCCGCAATCCAATGACTGATATAAGCCAAAAGTTTCTAAGATACAAGCCATTTCAACGCAATTCCAAATCATAAATATATTTCAAAGAGAAAATAATTTTTTGAAATACATAAATATGGGAGGTAACTCTTACAAAATTATACTATCAAGGGAAGTAACTACATTTTTATACATGCAAGTTGCTTCCACTTGGATATAACGCCATAGGATCTTTTCCTTTTGATGGACGGAATTTTTTAGTTAACTAAACAATTTGAAACTTCGTATACTGGTAGAATATGTCAAAGGAAAACATTATTGTAAACAAAATTGAAAACAAAATTGTAATTGTCGAGGCGGCGAGCCAGCAGAACCGTTAGTACGCTGGACGAAGTGCTTAGCTCGTCGAGACGTTCTGAGTTCAAATTCTACCGAGGTCGACTTTGCCTTTCATCCTTTCGGGTTCGATAAATTAAGTGTCAGCGGGGGGATGTAATCGACTAGACCCCTTTCCCAAAATTTCGGGCTTTGTGCCTAGAGTAGAAATGATCAATTTTCTATATCGTTCGATACATTTCTTTAAAAATCTTGTAGTAATAAATATACTTCAAAAGTCAAATGTTTTAGGAGAAAGAAAGAAAGAAAGAAAGAAAGAAAGAAAGGAAGGAAGGAAGACGTGTTATTGAAATAATGTTTGAGATAGGCGCGGAAGTGGCTCTGTGGTAAGAAGCTTGCTTCCCAACAACATGGTTCCAGGTTCAGACCCACTGCGTGCCACCTTGGACAAGTGTCTTCTACTATAGCCTCGGGCTGACCAAAGTTTTGTGAGTGGATTTGGTAGACGGAAACTGAAAGAAGCCCCTCGTGTGTGTGTTTGTGTTTGTCACCCCACCATCGCTTGACGACCAATGTTGGTATGTTGACAATCCCCCATAACTTAGTGGTTCGGCAAAAAGAGAGCGATAAAATAAGTACTAGGTTTACAAAGAATAAGTCCTGGGATCGATTTGTTCGACTAAAGGTGATGCTCCAGCATGTTGTGGTAACAACAAACAAGATGAGGACACATATCCATCCAATGAAAATAATGTACATAATTCCTCATCTCTAAAATACAGAATAACATACACTTAACTCCTCCCCAAAAATTGCTGGCCTTGTGCTAAATTTTGAAATCAAAATATAATGCTGGATACGAAAATAGAACCAAGTTATTCATTGGAGTGGGGTAATCCTGGAAATTCCATGATTATTTTGAAAATCAAGCATTGGATTCTCAACATAATGTAAAAGTTCACATAGGTGGCGCTGAGGGAACAGTCTTAAGAAACAACATAATGTGCCAAGGACTATATTTTTCAAAAGTCTTTTATTTATATGTATAATTGGTCTGAAGGATTAAACAAACACAATGGATATATGTCTTCTGCTATAGCCGCAGGTCAGCCAATGTCATGCGTGAATATGAAACTGTGTGGAGGCCTATTGTGTTTGTGTGTGTATATACATATATATATATAGGATATATAAATCACAGTGTGTATGTGTGTATAATGCCTCATGCTTTTCCCACATTTCTCAACCGATTTTCACAAAACTTTACACACACGTTACTTATGTCCTAAGGTTGATCATGTACTAAACATTTTGCCCAGAACTCCCGGGTAAAGAGACCTAAATGGACATATTTTTTTTTGTATCTAGAGTCTTCCATACTTTTTTATAAAAGAGAAAGGATTTTGTCTATTTGTCCACCTGTCACGGTGATTAAATTAACTAGGAACACTACACAATGAATATCCAACACCAAACAATCTTAATCTCTATATTTAAATTGCATTAAACTTTGGCAAGCTTACCTTTTCCTATTCTGAGTTACCTGAAAGGTGATGTTCCCTGCCCTCTCTTCTATTTGTTGATACCTTAGTTAACCTACCAATGCGTTGTTTCATTTTAAGGAAGCTTATTTACCCATCCATTATATTTTGACTGTTGTCCATTGTTTCAAATACATTTTAGCATTGTCGTTCTAGCCTTTTTTAAACATTCTCATATTATTCGTCCCAAACAATCAACCTTTGAATAAGAGTTTTGCTTCCACTAGTGAAAACTATACGAATCTTTCAGAAGGCTCCATACTAATGGACCTTTATGCACCATTTGCTGTTAGTTTATGCACAGGTTATATGGGAAGACAGAATAAAGGGGCCTTTGTTAGATTATCTCTCCAACAGTTCCCTTTGCTGTTGAATAAAATTAACTCGCAAAGGGGAGGTTTCAAGGTATTCCTTCAAGTTCCTTACACCATTTAAGTGGCTGTTTCTGACAAAGAATTTTGCTTTCATGTAAAAGAACTATATTTTGTAGTCATTATCCACAACCTACTCCCAAAACACTTCAGTAGCTCTACTTTTCATCGCTTGCAAACTTATATGTTCTATGACCATTAAAGTGCAATGACCTCCACAATAACCAACCTTCAATTTGATTTTCCGTTCCTAGGTTAACCGGAAACATAGACTGCCATGCTACTCATGAACCTTCTTGGTAGAAATTCAATTATTTGGTGAAAAAATACCACCAAAGCAACTGCAACTTAAATCGTCCAAAGGACGGGTGCGTTTGCTAGTGGGTGTGTATATATATATAATTTTTTAATGTCCGTTTTCCATGCAGGCACAGGCTAGATGGTGTGGCTGAGGACTGGCAAGCCAGTAGGCTGCACCGGGTTCCAATTTGATCTGGCGAAGTTTCTACAGCTGGATGCCCTTCCTAACGCCAACCACTCCGAGAGTATAATGGGTGCTTTTTACGTGCTACCAGCATGAGGGCCAGTCAGATGGTACTGGCATCGACCACATTTGAATGGTGATTTTTATGTGCCACCAGTACGAGAGCCAATCAGGCAGCACTAGCATTGACTACACTCAAATGGTGATTTTTACATGCCCCTTATATATCAGCACTGGCATGGCTGTGTGGTTAAGTGTGCTT
>NC_043002.1:59230544-59243044 GCF_006345805.1 Octopus sinensis | reverse complement strand
TAAGACCTGTTTCAGTTTTCTAAAATTTATTGGCCAACTTGGGAAGTAAATATTACAGAGAAATTCTTAGGCATCATAACATGCATACCATGTACATATATATATTATATATATATATATATATATATCACCCACACCAACATATATATAAATTTAGTCAAATACACATACATACATCATCGATATATATATATACATACATACATACATACATACACACACCACACCACACACACACACATACACACGAATACATAAATATACATATGTAGCTGTATATCAATATATATGTATATAGGTATACAGATATATGATTCCACAAACACACACATATATATATAAACGCACAAACATATTAAGACTCAAGTGTGTGTGTGTGTGCAAAACAAAGCAAAACTATTTTCAATGAATCAATCTAAATACACTTCTATATAATCTATATAATGAAGTTTTACTGCGAGTGCAAACTTCCCGAAAGCTTAAAATTCCCAAAAGCTCAAGATTTTCAGCTGCTCAGATTCCCACTCTTACCGATTCTGATGCAATGAAAGATGTGAATAAAACAAAAGTTACGTTTGTACAGAAAATAGAAAATAAAAAATACTAAATAAAAAAAAGAGGCAAATATAATTATATTGCTAACTTATACACAATTATATACTCATATATAATTACATATATATATATATATATATACTTATTTATTGTTGTTGTATATCAGGGTGGTTATTTTATTTGTTTGTTTGTTTTCTTTGTCAAATAAACACATGCACTATTTTTTTCTTCTTCTTCACTCGTTTATTACTGTTCTTAGTTTATTATTTTAGCGCCAGACCATTTTCCGGAAATCTTTCGTCACACATCTGTGACCTCCTCAGCAACAACATTTCTGTGTGTGTTCTTGCTCCACTTACTCCGCTCTCAATGTATGTGACAAAAACATACATGGAAGCAAAAAGTGTCGCTGAAGAGGTGACAGATGTGTGATGAAAGATTTCCAGAGAAGGGACAGTCATTAAAATTAAAGTGTTTATTTGGCAAAAAATAAAAAAAATAATAATAATGATAATAAATAAAAACGACCATCTCAAAATACAACAATATCTGTTTCAACATACGATTTCACATCAGGAATTTTGATAAATGAATTGATGTATTTATTTATTTGTTTCACTATGAATGTATATGTAAATATAAATATATTTATACAAACATTTATGTTCATATACAGATATACACACATACATGGATAGATATACTCTAATATGCATGTGTGTGTAAGTAGATAAAAGATACACTCACATCTGACATGTACGTACATACATATATATGTGTGTGTATACATTCATTTATAATATGTTTATGTAGACGTGTATATACACACATATACATACATATGCATACACATATGTGCATGTGTGCATGCACGTCTCTTCCTCTTTGCTTTGCATAGCAATTTCTGTCTACAAATGTTGCGTTTCATTCCTAATGCATAGCCTGAGTGCTGCCAGCAGCTGGAGTCCTGATGTGTCTTGTTCCTTACAAATACATTGATGTGTATGTGGGTGTGATGTGTGTGTGTGTGTGTGATGTATGTCTGTTAGTGTATAGTGAAAGAGAAATAGATATAGAGATATAAAGTGAGACAGAAAAAAAGAGAGACAGACAGACAGACAGGCAAGGAGACAAACAAGGTGATAGAGGAACCACTTTTTCACTTTAAGTTGCACATTTTCTTTTCCTTTTTTTCATATTTTAAAGTTTATACTTAGTCCATTGCACCTTATTTTTTTTAGTGGTGGTCATGGTTGGAGGAGGAGGAGGAAAAGAAGAAGGTAAAGGTGTGCTTAGAACATAAAAATATCAGTCTGAAAGATCTCTTCCAAGCGTTTTTATTTGGAAGAAATTTGTTTTGTTTTTTTTTTCTTTTGTTCCAAAGTTGGTCTTGGAACTAACATACCAAAATCTTTAGTATTTTTTTTCCTTTTGTTTTTGCAAATATTTCTTTAAAAAACATTTTAATCTTTTTATTTAGTTGTTTTTCACACCAGTTAAATTTCAGTACATATATACATATATATATATATATATGTATATGTATATATGCAATTTTTTTTTTTTTAATTCAATGACTAATAGGAATATTCAGTATTGAACAAAGTAATTTTTTTTAATTAATTCCCAATTTTGGGAAAATAAATAAAAAAATCTGGAGTGAGCAGAGTTTGAAAAATAGAATTACGAAGGTTATTTTTCAAAGAAGGGCTTTTACAGTTGTAACCATCTTTGCACATGCATTGGGTGTAGTTTTTTCTTTTGCTTTGGTTGCCAAAGATGTTCTCAGTCATTTTTCAAACTTCTTTCTTATCTGGGATGAAGGAATCTTGCTGTCAGTTCTTCAACAAACTGCTTTCTGTAAAATATAAATGAAATTAGCATGAATAATATTAAACTGTAATAAGAATTATTTTTAGAAAGAACAAGGATGACAAGAATTTTGGACAGGAGTTGAAAAAGTGAATGTTAAAATAATCTAGATGATGATGATTGCAGGCAATTTAGCATAAAAAATAATAATGATGTAATACATTAAGTGCAAATAAGTTGCCATGCTACCGATACATTTGTAGTATGTATTAAACTGTAAAAGTCTATTCTTCTTCATATAGATATATCTTTTACTTGTTTCAGTATGTGTATGTGTGTATGCATACATATACGTGTGTGTATGCACATGTGTATATGTATGCATATGCATGTGTGTGTGTGTGTGTGTGTGTGTGTGTGCATTTTCAGTCACTGGAGACTGTGACCATGCTGAGAAGTCTGTCACACACACACACACATATATATATATATATATATATATATGACATGCTTCTTTTAGTTTCCATCTACCAGATTGACTCACAGGGCTTTAGGTGGTCCAGAGCTATAGTAAAATGCTCCAGCTCAAGGTGCCACACAGAAGGACCACACTTGGTAACCTCGTGGTCAAGAAGCAAACTTCTTGCCCCACAGTCATGCCTGTATGCAACCATCATCATCCTCTAACATCTCTCCTCAATACTGGTGGAGGGTTGGACTGGTCAACAGGGTCCAATAAGACAAAGGACTGAATCATGCTCCAGTGTCTGCTTCAGTGTGGTTTCTACAGTCAGATGTCCTTCCTAATGCTAACCTCTGCAGTGTGTACTGAGTGCTTTCTTCATAACATTGGCATCATGGTGATGATGGAGAACAACAACAAGAAACAACTGCAGCAACTTCCAAGTGGCTTTATGCCAGTTGTTGAGAGGTTAAAACGTGATAGTGGCACAGGTACAGGTTTTTTGCAATAGAAGAGACATGGCTTCCTTGCATTATATAAGAGTGGTTGGGAGTAAGAGGAAGGGAGATGATGAATGCCAGGGTGCCAAAGCATGCACCCAAAGTACAAGGTGATTGTAATAGAGACGGCGGATGAGGATGGAGTAGGTTGTTTAGTTCATGGGAGTGTAAGAGGAGAGAGACAGGTGATTAGAGATTGATGTAGAGGTAAATGTAGTGAATGATGTACAAGGGTGGAGGTGTGGTCAATGGCAAATATCAGTATGGTGAGGAAGAAGGTAAAAGAAATGGCTCAAGAAGAAGGAGGTGATTAGTGGTAACACAGGAGGGTATATCATTATCATCATCATCACAATCCCACTTTTCCATATTTGCATGGGTCAGATGAATTTGTTGAGACAGAATTTCTATAAGTGGATGTTCTTCCTATCACCAATCCTTGGCTGTTTCCAAGCAAGGCAACATTTCCCTATGGCTAGACATGTTTTCAATGGGAGAAAGAAATGAACAACATTGCTTGTATGACAGTGATGCTCATTTACAACCATCACATGATGTCAACAGAAGAGTACACACACATCCATATCAGCATGGAAAATGGACAGTAAATGACAATGATGATGATCTTATGGGCTTCTTTCAGTTTCTGTTTACCAAATCCATTTACAAAATAGAAGATCTTTGCCTAATGCACCATACAGTGTGACTGACCCTAAGACTACATGTTTGGGAAGCCAGCTTCTCAACCACACATCCACAATTAATACAGTATTTCAAGACATTTCTTGATTAATGATTTCTCAAGAATATTAAGGGTAGTTTTTTTTTTTCAACTTACGTGATACACGAGCTCTTCTCTCTTCAGCTTTTCTTATCCACTCAGGTTTCTCAGACACTTTCTTATCTGATTGCTCAACATCTGAGCAAGAAATAAACAAATAAAAATATAAATGAATTAGTAAATAAATAAATGAATAAATAAATAAATTAATTAATACAGAAATGCCATTATTAAGAAACTATTTGGTCTAATGACTTAGAGTTTTCAGTCTATTTGAATTTCTTATTGAATTTCTACACTAAATATCAATTGAATGGCTCTCTCATCAGATCTTCACGTTGCTTTAGACTGAGTTTGAATTTTTAACCTTTATTTACGATTACAATGGGGTTACAATACTAATAAGTGATTAATTGATTGGAGCATTACAACACAGTGACAGCCTTGAAACAAATACATAACAGATATATCCAAGCACCCAGGTATTTACCTGAATAACAAAAGCGAAATTTTTAATCCTTGCCCACATGAAAGGAAGTACATCCTATCATACCTGCATGCATCATCATGACTATAATCGCCGGTACCACAACTTCAATCCTCCACCAATACCTGGGAGTCTGGCAGAGTTTGACCAGAACATACACTAACACACCCATAAACAAACACACATGCCCTGGCACAGCAGGAACCACCCAACAGACTTCTTTACACCCCACCCCCAATACAACATGCATACATAAATGCCCCAAGAATTTAACCAAAACATAAAAGGAAACACAAACAAACACACATGAAATTGTAATAATTTTGAGACAATAATGGAAAAGGAAAGAGCATGTCCATTTCTTTAGTGTGAATTTTTCAATTGTTCTTTTATCATCCTTCTGTTTAATTTTCAAAACGATTATATATATATATATATATATATATATATGTATATAATTTTCGTCTGCCGTTACGTTCTGAGTTCAAATTCCGCCAAGGTCAACTTTGCCTTTCATCCTTTCGGGGTCGATAAATAAAGTACCAGTTACGCACTGGGGTCGATGTATTCGACTTAATCCCTTTGTCTGTCCTTGTTTGTCCCCTCTATGTTTAGCCCCTTGTGGGCAGTAAAGAAATATATATATATATATATATAATGTGTGCATATATATGCATATGTGTATATATATGTGAATAGACAAACAGAGAGATACATATACATACAAATATGTCTGTGCATGCATGTATGTATGTATGTATGTATGTGTAAGTGTGTATACATATGCAACATGGAATATCTATGAGCATGTGACTATTTCAAATGAAAGAGAAGATATGACAGCTTACTCTGGGAGCTCTTGTTTTTATTGGCAAGTTTTTGCCGCCAAGCTGGCTGTACTGTGGAGGCATCTTCTGTCTTGTTCTGGCTGATGTCATCAACCTTGAAATAAAATAAACAGTAGAAAATGTCTATGAATAGCTATCATTGCTGATATACTGTACCTTTATTATATTTTTAATTATAATGAATGAATGAATGTGTGCTTTAAAATGATTTAAAAGCAATCTGCTATGCTGAGCTGAGACCCCCTTCGGTCATGACTGACCATGGGATTGCTTGCACCTACAAAGTTACCCTCTCAGGCACAAGTCCGGGCAAGGTTGCTCATGGAAAACCAGCAGTCGCCCATGCATTCCGGCCTCCCCTCTCCACGCCACCAGTGTTATCCAAGGGAAAAGAAAAGGCCGATACAGCTTGGCACCTGTGACGTCACAACTCATTTCTACAGCTGAGTGAACTGGAGCAACGTGAAATAAAGTGTCTTGCTCAAGAACACAACATGTAGCTCGGTCCAGGATTCGAACTCACAACCTCACAATTGTAAGCTCAACACTCTAAACACTGAGCCATGCGCCTTCACTATATATATATATATATATATATACATACATACATACATACATACATATCGCGACATTCCATCAGTCATGACAACAAGGGTTCCAGTTGATCTGATTAATGGAACAGCCTGCTTGTGAAATTAACGTGCAAGTGGCTGGGCACTCCACAGACATGTACCCTTAACGTAGTTCTCGCAGAGATTCAGCATGACACAAAGTGTGACTAGGCTGGTCCCTTTGAAATACAGGTAAAACAGAAACAGGAAGAAAGAGTGAGAGAAAGTTGTGGTGAAAGAGTACAGCAGGGATCGGTACCACCCCCTGCTGGAGCCTTGTGGAGCTTTAGGTGTTTTCGCTCAATGAACACTCACAATGCCCGGTCTGGAAATCGAAACTGCGATCCTATGACCACGAGTCCGCTGCCCTAAACACCAGGCCATTGCACTTCCATATATATATATATATTACACGTAATACGTATACATTAATCTTTGATTTTTTTGTCAAGTTATATAATAAAAACAATTTACCAATAACCTGAACAATTACACAAAACTTTTTAGGGGAGGATTTTTTTTTTATAGAGAAACGGTAAACAATAATTTCGAAATTTTGGCATGGTTGCCCAAGATGACTAGGAAGCCTAAATTTCAAAGCCACTGTCAACCATTTCCTCACACACATAGTTAGGGTTGAATGGAATATGAAGAAGTTGAATTATCAGGTCAATACAAGTGGAAATTAGACAATTAGACAGAATATACATTATACAAAAACTATTAGTATTGGTCTTCGGTTTATAGAAAATAAATATCAGAAAATTTCAAATGATTTCGTCTTAATTCAGAGAATCTAATTAAGGGAGGTAACTCATTTTGTCAAAACTGCAATAAGGAAGAGGAAAGCAAGTGTATATAAAATCGATTGACTAAGAATAACAAAATATTTTGGGATATGATAAACGTCAAGGATTTTATGATTGAATTATTAGAAATAACACAGAATGATTCTTTTAAAAGCATTCCATTTCAGCAAAATTGTTTTATGTTGTGTAAGATGAGAAGGAAACTATGTTACGTCTTTGTTTTTGAGAAAACGATATGAAGGGGAGATAATTCACAAATCCTTTATGGCAGTGCTTCTCAAACTATCTGATGTAGCGTACTTTTTTTTCCAGTGTACCAGGGAACAGTAATATTTCTTAGTAATATTAATTTCAACGGGAAGCGATATATATAATGAATATTATAAAAGTTGACAATTTTTTGTATCTTAAATTTATTTTGTAAACAAATAATACAAAATTACATAAGCATTTTATGAAATCTCTTTCTTTTCGTACAAGCAGCAAGCTGATGGCTCGCAGTGCACCACTTTGAGTAGCACTGCTTTATGGTAAGAAATTATTAAGCAAGTCAGCGGCCTCTGGCAGAATCGTTAGCACGTTTGACAAAATGCTTAGCAGCGTTTCGTCAGCCTTTTATTCTGAGCTCAAACTCCGCTGAGGTCGATTTTGCCTTTCATCCTAAAATAAGTACCAGTTGTAACACTGGGGCTGATGTAATCGACTCATTTCCTCCCCCAAAATTGCTGCCCTTGCGGCAAAATTCTAAACCATAATTAATTGAGAGAACAGTGCATGCCATCAAAGTGACACTGGGGTCAACTATACGAAGCCCAGCATACCCATCATGACTATCCGTCTGATAAAGGTACACTAGGCATATACATCACAGCCATATGGGAGCGACATGGTGATCTCATATCAAGATAAACAGCACATGACCTTGCAGGTGGGGCCCAGTTAGAATTTTCTTCTGGTCGAGTAACATATCCCGCTCAAAAGGTCTCTGAATAAGGGTTGTTTAAGGATGTTGAACGAAACACCCATGTTTCCAGAGGTGAATTATTCAAACCCCTAAGAATTCCTCTCAACACATGGCTATGATGTTCCCCCACTACTTCTACACGTGATCAGAGATGCACATATCGTCAGCCACTAAGGGACATGCTCTACTGATTAAGGTCAAACAACTGACAAGTAAATCTGTGGTATTGAGCAGAATATTTGCTGTAGCCCATCTTTTATACCAAGACAAAACAATGTACATGATAATACTTCCAATCAGTTAATATTAGAAGCCACGAGAGCCACTGCCTGGTACTGCATCAGGGTATAAACAAATCTGTGGTATTGAGCAGAATATATGCTGTAGCCCATCTTTTATACCAAGACAAAACAATGTACATGATAACACTTCCAATCAGTTAAAATCAGAAGCCACGAGAGCCACTGCCTGGTACGGCATCAGGGCATTTATTTTTATTATCATTATTATTGGTATCTAGCTGCAGAAACTCTGCCAGATCAGATTGGAGCCTGGTGCAGCCTTCTGGCTTGCCAGTCCTCAGTCAAACCGTCCAACCCATGGAAAGCAGACGTTAAACAATGATGATTAATATTATTAGCAATTAAAGAAACTGAGTGTTGACATAAGATGATGTTTAGAGTAAAAGCTGTGTAACAAAAGGAAATGAGCAAAAAATATTTTACTACAATAACAAATATATATACAAATTATAATCTGTAATGGGTGTGATAATCGTAGGGGTGGTGTTGGTGGAAATTGTGGTGAGTGGTGGTAGAGGTGGTGGTGCTTCTGCTGCTGGAGGTTACAAGTGTGCATCCATCTTACCCGACGGGTACGGACAAAAGATCGATTAACTTTCTCAGTGCTAACTTCACTGTCCGAGCTGTTATCGTTAATATCCAATCGATTTAAAAAGTCCTCGTCATTTGTATCCATCACTGGAACTGTATAAGACCGCTCTAGGTTTGGTCTAATACTCTTGTTTTTCAGCGGGCTCCGCAAGATCTGGTAATAAGGTCCTTTCACTTGTTGCATGGTGGCTTTCTCCTTGGTATCATCCTCGTCAACTTCATTGCTGTCATCAGTGACTCCATCACTCTGCACAGGACTGTTCTCTGAACTGGATTTGGATTTACTTGATACACTCTTTGATTTCTTGTTCTTAAATGGTGAAAATTTCGGACTAGCAGGAAATTTTAATCGGTAGCGCTTTGATTTAGGCCTTTTCTCTTTGTGTTCTGGTGTCAGATCAGAATCACTGGATATATTTTCAGTTTTCTTGCTGAAGAATTTTTTAGAGAAATATTTCATCTCGGGGCTGGAGTGATGTGAATTTTTCTTATTAAGGTTTGAAGTCTTTGGAATGTGATTTACTGGACTTGACTGAGGAGATAAATCAGTAAATTCTTTAATCTTCTTAGGACTTAACTTTTTCTCAGATAGTATAGGTGCTGGCAAAACACGCACATAGAGAGATTTGTTTGACTGTTTGGCCTTAACTGCACTAGGTAGATCATGCTGGCTTTCTGCATTACTCAAAGAATACATAGGACAAGAGGGCTTTTGAGGACTTGTGTCTGGTGTTGAAACCGGTTGTTTACGGCCTCTCAATTTAGGTTTACTAATTGGTGAATCAATACCGAGAGTTGAGGGAAGGACTTTAACAAATCGAGCAGAGTTTCGAACTGGAGACGCTGAGCCATTGTCATCACTGTGGCACTCTAAATTGTTGGCACTTTTAGTTGAAGGACTCAATTTGGGAGTTGGTTTGGGACTCGATTTAGGAGATGGTTTGGGGCTAATTTTTGGTGTTCTTGGACTATCAACGGTTTTCTCGTCAGGATAGACAAATGAATCGAATGATTGCGAAGTCAATGGTGGATAATTAGGGTCATATCTTGGCTGGTCATATATCTGACCATCAAATGAAGCTGAGTGTGCAATATGAGGCATAGAATAAGAAACATCAGTTGGACAGCCTTGTTGTGCATTGTACATGGGATAACTTTGGTAATAACCATTGTAGTAGTTTTGTTGGGGTTGGCCTTGGTACCATGACTGGTAACTCTCATCTGTCACATTTGGCATAGAAACTGATGGCGTCGGATAAGGACCCATATTAGGATAAAAGTTATCATTCGGATTATACATATTGTTTTGCTGAAGTTCCCAATGGAGATATTCGTTGCTATAGTTACTAGAATTATTGACGTTGTTATACTCGTTCTGGTTTGGGTAGCTCTCGTAGTAATTGTTGTGGTAATAGTTGCTGTTATTGATGTTGTAGCCGTTGGTCTGACTGCTGCTGCTGTTGTTGTTGTTGTTGCTATAGCTGTTATTGTTGTTGTTGTAATAAATATCGTTGTTGCTGTTGTTAATATCAATGCCACATTTTTCAAAACTATCTTTATTTGGTGATGTTGTTATTTCTGCAATGGCAGTCGATGCTGCAACCGTCCCAATAATGGTCGCTGTGGTTGTTGCAGTCACAATTGCAGCCGCTGTTGTTGTTGCTGTTGTTGTTGTTGATGTTGTTGCCGTTGCCACTGCTGCTATAGCAGTTGTTCTTGAAGGAGACAATATCGACGACAATGATTGTTTTTGTTGCTGTTGTTGTCGCGTTTGGGATTTTACTGTTGGAATCGTATAGTTCCTGTTAGTCCATTTATGGTTTTTGATCTTGGAGACATTAAGTGTAAAGTATTTTTTATAAGAATTAAAATTCTTTATCTGAAATTCAAAAATTACTTTCCAATTAATTCTTTAAAAAAACAATGGGTGAAAACCAAGAACAAGAATTTAGAATGACATTGCCATTTTTTTTATATATAGTTTTTTTTAACTTTGAAATTTCAAATTCATGAAACAAGCTTTTCATCATTTTAACACTCACTTTTCCATTCTTGCAAGGGTCAAATGAAATTTGTAAACTGTTATGGGGATAACAGTAGTATTGGTCCACTCCTCCCACATGATGAGTGGTATGTGCTAGTCATTATAAATACTGTAAGTCAGTCTCAGAAGTTATAGAGAGTACAGAGTAGACAGTCATAGATAGTCATGGTCTTAATTGTCTAACTAAACAACTATACTGGATTGGGTGTTACAACAGTCTGACAAAGAATTACAACATTAACACAGATTTTCTATAGTAGATGCCTTTCCTGTCATCAACCTTTACTTGTTTCCAAGCAAAGTAATAATTCTGATTGAAACAGTGAACCATAGCAATGTTTAGAATCAGAAGGGTTATTCAAGCAACCTTAATTCTCATGGGCAGCTAGCATGGTGTCTGATTTTGGCCATTTTGGTGAAGAAAAAATATATTTTAATTTAATACAATTAAACAACATTTTTATTCCAGTTTTATCAGCAATTTGAAACCTAAACACAGAAAGAGACAAAATCTCACCAAAATTATATTTGAAGAGGATGGTCACTGCTTGAATCAAATTTAATGGCAAATTTAATGGCAGAAAGACAATGACATGAACAAGGGTGGGGGGAGAATCAATCTATGAGAAACAGGATTCTTGGATGATCAGGGACCCATTCCTAAACTGATATGTGAACTGTACAATAAAATGACCTGAGATGAAAAATATACCTGCAGTGGGTTTGAACTCACAAACAAGGAGCTCATAAAGGATCAACATTCACCAACAAACTGGTAGGTCAAGGTTTATTAATGAAAAAGGGGAATCAAAGTTCCAGTGAAAACCTCAATAAAATGCAGAAGTGGCTGTGTGGTAAGTAGCTTGCTTCCCAACCACATGGTTCTGGGTTCAGTCCAACAACGTGGCACCTTGGACAAAAGCCTTGAGAGTGGATTTGGTAGATGGAAACTGAAAGAATCCCGTCATGTGTGTGTGTATGTCTCTTACCACAGCTTCACAACCAGTGTTGGTGTGTTTACATCCACTGTAACTTTGTGGTTTTGGCAAAAGAGACTGATAGAATAAATCAAACTTAAAAAAATAGTTCTGGAGTTGATTCATTCAACTAAAAGATTCTTCAAGGTGGTGCCCCAGCATGGCCACAGTCTAATAACTGAAACAAAAAAAAGGCGAAAAATAATGAAAGAATGGTTTGCGAATCACCAAAGAAAGACTGAATTAATTTTTTGTCTTCTTTTGTTTGTTTTTATTGGGGTTTTTTTTAATTGTTACTTACTTTTGAGAATGATTCTCTTTTGGTCTTGTTTTTCTCAGCCAATTTCTTCTTCCAGTCTGGAACAGCTTCAGAAATACTTGAAACTGAGAAGGATAAGTTCTGAGTGCTTGACACTGACTTCCGCTGTTGTGAGATTTTATCTAAAACACAAAGAAATAGTGAAATGAAATAGAAACATCTAAACTGACACATACACACACACATTCTCATTCTCTTTCACTTTTTCTCTCTCTCTCCCTCTATCTATGTATCTGTCTCTTGCAGTAGTAGTTGTTGGTGGTGGTGGTGGTGTGTGTATGAAGGGGGTCCTGAACACTCATCTCTTGTTACTATTTTATGGAGCTACACAACAAAATCAGTAAAGGCACATGGCCTACTAGTTCAAGTTCTGCACCCATGACTGCAAGATTGTGGTTTCAATTCCAGGACCAGGAGGCGTGTTGTGTTCTTGAGCA
>NC_043002.1:59210544-59225544 GCF_006345805.1 Octopus sinensis | reverse complement strand
GTTTTTTGTAATCTTCAATCAAAAGATCTTCACTTTTGTCATTTACAGAAGAGCCATCTTCTGTCTTTGACAATTCCTTTTCATTCAATGTTTCCGGCTCAACCAAATTCTTATAAATTTGTCTTTCAATACTTGATTTCGTTCTCAAAATTCTTGGACCTTTGAAAGATTCAGTCAAATTTCCATTTGAGGGACCCTTTCGACTTATTCTTGTATTCAGTTCGTTCAGGCTGTTTTGCCAGTTTTTGTCAACACTCTCTTCAAGGACATTATCGGTGTTATTCTTGTTTGCTCCTTTACGCAAATGTGGGGGCCTGAACCTTCTGAAAGGCACTTGGGGCTCAACTGATTCTGGTACTGGTGGTGGTGATGAGAACGGCTCCGGTGAAGATGGTGGTGGTGAAGACAATAACGGTGGAGGAGAAAGATCTTCTGGTGATAGCTGTAATGGTTCAGGTATTTCACCGATTCTCTTGGAAGATAACGATTTTTCTGTCTGTGGGCTTGCCTCTTTGACGTAGTTTGGTTCAGTTTTTTGGTCACTGTCGTTGTTGTACAAGTTTCTTAAGCGAATGGCAGACTGGGTGCTAAACACAGCTTCGTTCTCCAAATTCTTTTCCCTTTTCAGTTGTAATCCAGGATCTCCATGTTTACCAGACACCTTTGGAAGGTAATCAGTGATATTTTCAGGGACCTGCAAGAGAAAGTAGTTAAATTTCTGAATTATATATTAAGAATGCAATGAAAAATAACAACAAAATTTGCAATCGTGATCACCATATATTTGATAGGAAGGAAGGAAGGAAGGAAGTAATAAATGTACCTCAAAAGTCAAATGTTTTAGGAGAAAGAAAGAAAGAAAGAAAGAAGGAGAGACAAAGAAAGAAAGAAAAAGAAAGAAAGAAAGAAAGGAGAAAGTGTACATATTAATATATATCATCATTGTCATGGTCATCGTCATTTGATGCCCACTTTACATGCTGGCATGGGTTAGACAATTTGACTGAGGACTGGCAAGCCAGGAGGCTGCACCAGGCTCAATCTGATCTGACAGCTGGATGCCCTTCCTAACACCAACCACTCTGAGAGTGTAGTGGGTGCTTTTTATGTGTCACCAGCATGAGGGGCAGTCAGGCAGCACTGGCAACAACCACACTCGAATGGTGCTTTTTACATGATGCTAGCACAGTAGCCACTGACAACAACCACACTTGAATGGTGCATTTTACATGCCACCAGCACAAGACCAGTCAGGCAGCACTGGCATCGAGCATTTTATGTGCCACTGGCATGGGTGCCAGTCAGGTGATACTGACATTGGCCACAACAATGATTTTGCTTAACTCATCAGGTCTTCACAAGCACAGTTTATTGCCCAGTGATTGAAGGGTACTCTTAAATGGGTCAGTTATGCTACCCTGACATAGTCCACACTTATAGTCTCACCTGGCTGGCTGGGTCTTCTCAAGCACAGCATATCTCCAAAGGTCTCAGTCGTTTGTCATTGCCTCTGTGAGGCCCAACATTTGAAGGTCGTGCTCCACCAGGTTTTCCTGGGTCTTCCTCCACTGTTAGGATGTGACACTTCTTCACACAGCTGTCCTCATCCATACACAACACATGACCATACAAGCACAGTTGTCTCTCTTGCACACCACATCTGATACTTCTTATGTCCAACTCAGGGCACTTACACTCTGTCGTGTATGCACACTAATATTACACATCCAGAGGAGCATACTAGCTTTATTTCTTTATTTCTTGCAAGCTTATGCATGTCCACAGTAGTCACAGCCCATGTTTCACTGCCAGGTAGCATCATACAGTCTATCTTTCACTGTGAGCAATAGGCCCTTTATTAGCAGCAGAGGTAGGAGCTCCCTGAACTTTGCCCTGTTATTCTTATTCTTATTCTATGATCCCAAAGCATCCACCCCTGCTCCTGACTTGGTCACCTAGGTAATGGAAGCTATCAACTACTTCTAGTTTTTCTCCCTGGCATGTCTCAGAAGCTGTTTTCTGCACATTTTCAGTGTTTACTACCCCTGTGCATTTGCCACACACAAAAACTATATTCCCAGGTAGCCTTCCTTTGATATTGCAGCACCTCTTATGTGTCCATAGCTTACACTGGGTACATCTTATGGAGCTTCTACCTACACCTTTTCTACAGATCAAGCAGGACCATCTACCTGAAGGGATTTGTGATTTGTCAGCCTTCCTACTTACTAAGACTTTGGTTTTTGCTAAATTGACTCTAAGGCCCTTCAATTCTAGACCTTGCTTCTATACTTGAAATTTCTCCTCTAGTTCTGATAGTGACTCAGCAATTACAGCAAGGTCATCAACATAGAAGTGCTCCCAGTGGCATCTTGTCTTGAATTCCTCTGTTATTGCCTGGAGAACTATGAGGAATATAAGAAGGGGCTGAGGACTGATATTGGTGGACCTCTACTCCTATCCAGAATTCTTAGGGTGCATCTAATCAACCCATGTGTCTTTAATGTCATCAAATACAGTATGTTCCTACTTCATTCTGTGTCCTTCCTTTTTTTAAGGTTGCAGGGTCCAATGTGAGAAATTTAGTTGCTATTTCTAACAGGTCTAGCAACTAATGTAAAGTCTCACTTCATCATCATCATCATGATGACGATGATGATGGTGGTGTTAGTGGTGGTGGTATAGTGTTGAAGATGTCGTGGTGATGATGATGATGGTAGTGGTGTTGAAGATATTATTGGTCTTTGGGGACAGTTTTTGAAATGAAAGAATGTTTTATATGATATCAAATATGGTAGTTGTGGAAAGCTAATGTTTAAAGAGAAAAAAAAGATAGGAAACTCAGGTTGGAACATTTAATGTCAATTAGGGTTGAAGTCGGGGTGGGGGGGAGGGTAAAACATAATGTCTACCAAAACCATCATTATCAGTTTCAAAAGTGTCACTAACATATTATTAAGATTGTTATGACCATCACCACTGCTGGAGCTGCACCTCCACTGCACTACTGCTGCACTACTGCCTTCAACACCATTCTGCCTTTACTGCATTCCTATCACCACCACTGCACCAATTCTGCACATCCACTGCACCATCGCTGCCATCACCACTAGCATTCCTGATCTGAACCATCGTTGCCGTCATTATTAGATTAGGAGTCAAATTTCAGTTTTATATATTGACATGACAGAAATATTTCCACCCATACACCGTCGCCAACACCATCATCATTATAATTATTATTATTATTATTATTATTATTATTGTTATTATTATCATGCTCGTCATAAGGTCATTGGCCTATCCCCATTATCAACTGTTAACAAACATAACTGTAGATGTATTGCGAAGTACAGGAGGATGTTAACATACTTAATGGGTCAATAACTTCATGTGCATTTACATGTGTGCCTATGTGCATATATACATATATATGTGTGCAAGAGCATGTGTGCATGTATGAGTGTGTAGGCACAGGCATGGCTATATGATTAAGAGGTTCACTTTTCAACCACATGGTTCTGGGTTCACTCCCTCTGCATGGCACATTGGGCAAGTATCTTCTACTATAGTTCACGGCTTACCAAAGACTTGCAGACAGAAACTGAAAGAAACCCATCATACAGACATACATTTGTATGCAAGCATGCATACACACACACACATATACATAAACACACACACACACAACACACATACACTCATACACATACAGGGTGATTGAAAATTAACTCCCTATTCTAAAATACTTATAAATTATTTATTAATTGTAATTTTTACAAAGAAATGGACATGAGAGGAAAGCTTTTAGTATGAGGTTTTATTTAAAATTTGATCTGGGCTCCAGATGTTGCCACCAGCTTCTTGAGTGGCCCAGGAATTGCCTCAACTGATTTCACCAGAAACTCTTGTGGGATAGAAGACATAACTTCTCATATTTGCCCTTCAAGTTCTTCCTAAGTTTTTGGTTTGGTACAGTAGACTTGTTATTTTAACCAACCCCAAAGGAAGAAGTCACAAGGTGCTAAGTCATGACTCCCGACTGGCCTCACATGCAGACAACAATGATACAGCCATCTCCTGGGAAAGCGAGCATTCAGTCATTTGTGAATGACATAAGCAATACACATAAAGAATAAGTTCTCATACTTCAAAAACATGAACACAAAATATTTGAGAAAAAAATTACAATTAATAGATAATTAATAAGTATTTTAAAATAGGGAGTTACTTTCCAATCGCCCTGAGTGTACATATATATACATCCTTATCATCATCATCGTTTAACGTCCACTTTCCATGCTGGCATGGGTTGGACGGTTTGATTGAGGACTGGCAAGTCAGGAGGCTGCACTGGGCTCCAATCTTGATCTGGCAGAGTTTCTACAGCTGGATGCCCTTCCTAACACCAACCACTCCGAGAGTGTAGTGGGTGTTTTTTATGTGCCACTGGCATGGGGGACAGTCAGGCAGGCCTGGCATCGACCACACACGAATGGTGCTTTTTACATGCTATAAAAAGTCAGGAGGTATGACAGGCGAATATATTTATTTAAAAGCATCTCATCCTTAGGATTAACAAACTTTTCACACCCTTCTTCGTGTATTAATAATTTTAGTGTGGAATAAAATTATGTTTACATATTTGAGTTGATTTTGATTTTACTTGATTTAGTAGGTCTCCTCAAGCATGGCATGTCACCCAATGATTCAAGGGTACTTTTTAAATGGGCTGGTTATGCAATACCGGTAAACGCTACAACTGTGATCTCACTTTACTTGCTGGGTCTTCTCAATCACAGCATATCTCCAGAGGACTTAGTCTCTTGGCATTGCCTATCAAAATTCAATCAAATGGAAATCAAACTGAAATCAAAATGAAAATTGTAGTTGTGGTCGATGCCAGTGCTGCCTGACTAGCTCCTGTGCTGGTGGCACGCAATATGCATCAATCATGCATGGGTTGTTGCCTGTGCTGCCTGACTGGCTCCCCATGCCAGTGGCACACAAAAAGCACCATCCGAATGTGGTCAATGCCAGCACCCCTACCCACCACCCCGAATTGTTCCCCATGCTAGTGGCACATAAAAAGCACCAGCCGAAGTGGTCAATACCAGCCCCATCAACCCCCTGCTCATCCCTTCTTACTCCACGTGCTGCTGGCATGTAAAAAGCACCATCTGAACATGGCCATTGCCAGTGCCGCCTGACTGATCCCCCTCCCTCCCCCATGTCGGTGGCACGTACAAAGCACCCACTACACTCTCAGAGTGGTTGGCATTAGGAAGGGCATCCAGCTGTAGAAACCTTGCTAGATCAGATTGGAGCCTGGTGCAGCCTCCTGGCTTGCCAGTCCTCAGTCAAACTATCCAACCCATGCCAGCATGGAAGGCAAACGTTAAATGATGATGATGATTTGCATTACTATAGATGCTTAGTTTGATATAATACAGTTGTATATTCACAAATCAATACAAATAAAGAAAAAGGCGGTGAGCTGGCAGAAACGTTAGCATGCTGGGCAAAATGCTTAGTGTTATTTCGTCTGTCTTTACATTCTGAGTTCAAATTCCGCTGAGGGCGACTTTGCCTTTCATCCTTTAGGGTTGATAAATTGACTACCAGTTGCATACTGGGGTCGATCTAATCGACTGGTCCCCCTCCCCTAAAATTTCAGGCCTTGTGCCTAGAGTAGAAACAAATACAAATAAAGAAGTCTAGCTCTTCAGATCAACACAGCATCATGGTTCCACCAACGATTCAACTGTGAATCATTGGTGTAACTATAATGTCTGATACTGAAGAGGAGGACGGAGAGGAGGAGGATTATCATCACCATCATCATCATTGTTACTGTAATGGTGAATACGGTTCATTGCAGATGCAGTTGTTGCTGTTCATTTTGAAAACCTTTGAAGTTTACCTTTGAATTTGCTCTTGTTGTTGATTAAAAGGTTGACAATAGTGCAGTAGTAGTAGTAGCAGCAGCAGCAACAACAGCAAGAGCAGAGATGGTGGTGATGGTAGTAGTAGTAGTAGGTGATGGTGTTAGTAGTAGCAAGAGTGGTGGTTAATTTGGTGTTGACAACAGCAGCAAGAGCAGCAGTTGGCAATGATGATGATGATGATAACATTATCCTCATTATCGTTTGTGCTTCTGCATCGATCGACACAACACTCTGTGCACAATGGCAGAAAGCCTGATGCAGGAACACACAGCTTAAATGTTGAGCAATTTTCTTTTACCATTTACCACTTCCCTTCTCTCTTTCTCTCTCTCTCTCTTTCTCTCTCACTCTTTCCCACTGTTTTTCTTTTTCCCTCACTTTCTCTCTTTCTTTCTTTCTCTCTCTCTCTTTCTTTCTTTCTTTCTTTCTTTCTCATTCTCTTTCCCCTCTCTTACACTCTTCTCTCTCTCTCTCTCTCCCTCATTCTCTCTCTATCACTGTTTCTCTCTCTCTCTTTCTCACTATCTCTCTCTTTGTCTCTTTCTCTCTCTCTCTCATTCTTTGTCTTTCTCTCTCACTTTGTCTCTTTCTCTCTCACTCTTTGTCTCTTTCTGTCTCATTCTGTCTCATTCTTTCTCTCTCTCTCACTCTCTTTTTCCTTCTCTCTCTCACTGCTTCTCTCTCTTTCTCACTCTCTCTCACTCTGTTTCTCTCTCTTTTCCCCTCCCCTCTCTATTGATTTCTATTTATTTGATTATCATTTTGTTGTTGGTTTTGCTATTTTGAGATTTCCTTCTTGTTGCTCTTCAAAAATTAGACAGAAGTCAACATCCTCATCACCAAACATCATCACACCCATCCACCCAAAATCCACATCACCATTGCCACACCTCCATCTCCACTCCCATCACCACCAACATCACAATCACCACCAACATCATCTCTACCACCCTCATCACCACCACCATCTCCACCACTGTCTCTACCACCATCATCATCATCACTATCATCACTATCACCATCATCACAACCTCCACCCTACCTCCACCATCACCATCATCAGCAGTGCCATCACCACTACTTCCTACAGCCTTGGGAAATGGAAGGATACATTGGATAATATTGTCTTAGCTTTCTGTAAAAAAAAGCAGGGATAGCCTTGACATGATTGTCTTTGATCATTAGCCTACTCAAGCAAGGCTGGCCTAGTGCTGAACAACCACCCTTAACACCAAACACCTCCTTCCATCACCCATTCCTTGTAAGTCTAGTACTTATTCTATCAGTCTCTTTTGGCAAACTACTGAGTTACAGGGACATAAATACACCAAAATTGGTTGTCAAGAAATGGTGGGGGACAAACACACATGTGTGTATATATATATATATACGCACACACACATACAATGGGCTTCTTTAATTTTCCGTTTACCAAATCCACTCACAAGGCTTTGGTCAGCTCGAGGCTTTAGTAGAAGACACTTGCTCAAGGTGTGATGCAGTGGGACTGAACCTGGAACCATGTGGTTGGGAAGCAAGCTTCTTACCATGCAGCCACACCTTTCTTGATCTTATTCTTTTTACGGTCTGTTTTCGGTTCTTTCATGGTTTGAACTCGGTCTTTCCTTGGCCTGCTTTTGGTCTTTTCTTGGTATCAAAGAAAATACTGAGACCAAATGAAGAAATGCTTGAAATACAACCGAGACCAGTTCAAGAAAGGAACAATACCAAGGAAAGACAGAGTCAAGACCAGGAAGAAGAGAATCAAGAAAAGACAAAGTCTGGAAAGTGCCAACACACGGGACTCCTGGCAGTCACTCTACCATTCCTTGAGTCACTCTACTGCCCATTATAAATGAAAAAGTGTCATCATTTAATGTCTGTTCTCCATGCTGGCATGGGTTGGATGGTTTGATAGCAGCTGGCAAGCCAGAGAGATGCACCAGGCTTCACTATCTGTTTTTGGCAGGGTTTTTATAGCTGGATGCCCTTCCTAACACCGACCACTTTACAGAGTGGACAGTGGTTTTTACATGGCACCAACTTCAGCGAGGTCTGGTTTGACATGGTTTTTACAGCTTGATGTCCTTCCAAATGCTAACTATCTCACAGTGTGGACTGGATGCTTTCTATGTGTCACCAGCACTGGCAGGGTCACCAAATAACTTGCCATATATATGTATGTGTATGTATGTATGTATGTATATATATATATATGTATGTATATATATATATAATATATATATATATATATATTATATATATTACACACACAGACGATGTTCAGAAAGTCTCTCCGCAGTAAGTATTTCATTGCAAAATAAATACTTATAAGATGTTATAGGACTACAAAACAATATATTAGAGTTTACAAGATTTTAAAAAGCTTTATACGCAGTGTTGAAAGTAAGGTCCTTCATTTTCAATACAGAAGTTGACTCTTCTGCAGAAGTTTTGAAATACATCTTGGAGAGTCAAGATGAAAAAAAAAATTCACTGTGGAAAGACTTTTTGAACACCCTGTATATGTATGTATGTATGTATGTATGTATGTATGTATGTATGTATAATTATGAGTTAGAGGTTATGCAACTGTCTAAGGGACAAATGTATCCATAGCCACTACTGGTGCCTAACTATGCATAGGCCTTGCTATAAGGTTAACAGTAGTTAGTAATTTAAAGGGTATACTGAGGTTTGATATATTCAGATAAGGTAAGAGAATAAATGGAGCAATATGTAACAATTAGAAGTTGATCATTAGTACAGAATGATCATAGTTAAATTATGGTTAAGATAACATTTACAGCTGTTTCAGTCAGTTATTTTTGAGGTAAACTTGCATTTATTTCATTCCATGTAACAAACATCATCAGAATGATTTGAGCTTTACCAGAGGAATATTGACAGGAGAAAAAGGAAAAGGTTTGTTAGGTCTTTAGGCTTGTGCTAGTGGAGTGCTAAGAGTACCATACGAGTGTGATCGTTGCCAGAGCAACAAGCTGGCCTTCATGCTGGTGGAAAGTAAAAAACACCATTCAAGTGTGATCGTTACCTGCGTCGCCTTACTGGCACATGAAAAAACATTTGACTGAGGTCATTGCCAGTGCCACTGGACTGGCTCCTGTGCAGGTGGCACATAAAAAGTACCATTTGAGCGTGGTTGATGCCAGTACCGCTTGACTGGCCCTCATGCCAGTGGCAGGTAAAAAGTACCCACAATACTCTCGGGGTGGTTGGTGTTAGGAAGGGCATCCAGCTGTAGAAACTTTACCAGATCAGATTGGAGCCTGGTGCAGCCCCTCGGCTCACTAGTCTTCAGTCAAACCGTCCAACCCATGCTAGCATGGAAAGCGGACATTAAACAATGATCATGATATTACACACACACAAACATGCACACAGATGCATATACATGTATACATACACATATATATTTGTGGGTGTGTGTGTATTTTGTATGAGTGTGTATGTGTGTGTGAGTATACACACACACAATTTACGCCTGTCTGTATCATTTATACAAAACATATCCAACAATTGTTCAAAAGTTATAAAACCAAAAGACATCAGTGTTTTGGGTTATCACGGTTTTGTGTGTGTGTGTGTGTGTGTGTGTGTGTGTGCGTGTGCGCGCACAAAATAATATGATTATCTTAGGATTAACCTAATCATATTACACAACGCAAACACACACTGCCTGCTTTATACCAAACTCTGCCTTCCACACATTAAATAAAACTTTTCTCACGAATTGTTTCACTCTATTCCTACCAAGGCCACCACATCAATGATAAAAGCATCTGAAGTCACTTCAAATCAGAAAGGGCCACTGACTGGCCCTGACAACATCTCCATTACCCTCAAACTATATGCTCTACAGCTAACCCATATTTTCACCAAAAACTCATGTGCAGACATGGCTGTATGGTAAGAAGCTTGCTTTCCAACTGCAAGGTTCTGGGTTCATTGCCACTGCATGGCACCTTGGGCAAGTGTCTTCCACTATAGCCTCAGGCCAACTAAAGCCTTGTGAATGGATTTGGTAGACAGAAACTAAAAGAAGCCTATCATATATATACATAAAGCAAAGGTGCATAGCTCAGAGGTTAGATTGTCAGGATCGTAATCATGAGGTAGTGAGTTCAATTCCCAGACCGCTCTGTGTGTTATGTTCTTGAGCAAGACACTTTATTTTGCATTGCTCCAGTTCACTCAGCTGTAGAAATGAGTTGCGACATCACTGGTGCCAAGCTCTATCAGCTTTTGCCTTTTCTTTGGATAACATCAGTGGTGTGGACAGAGGGAGTCTAGTATGCATGGGTGTCTGCTGGTCTTTCATAAACAACCTTGCCTGGACTTGTGCCTTGCAGAGTAACTTTCTAGGTGAAATCCCATGGTCATTCATGAATCAGCAGTCTGTAGTTGGTGAGGATGTTCTCAATCTCATCCCTGGATTACCTGTGAAGGCAGCACTCACAGAACCACCAAAGTTGGAAGAAGTTGCGGTGGCTGTCTCAAGGATGAATAATGGGAAGTCTCCGGGTATGGATGGCATACATGCACAGTTGTTACAGCATGGTGGTGAGAAACTTCTGCAGAAACTTCACTCTTTGTTTGGTAATATATGGACTAGTGAATCTGTACCTGAGGACTGGAGAGATGCAGTAATGGTGGTCCTGTATAAGGGAAAGGGCAACAGGAATGATTGTGGTAATTATAGGGGAGTATCATTGCTGTCTGCCGTAGGAAAGGTTTTATGCAGGGTACTTCTGGATCGTCTGCTGAAATACGTTGCAGATTGTGTTCTTCCAGGGGGATATTCTGGCACCGACCCTATTTGCCATATATTTTGCGATGGTTTTCTGTATTGTATTCAGAAACTGCAGATATGGTGTTTACATCCATTATCAAACCTCTGGCAGCATATTTAATATCAGGCGCTTTGCTGCAAAAACATAGGTATTTACCTCTATCATAAGAGACCTTTTGTATGCAGATAATTGTGAGCTAGTAGCACACACAGAGATTGATATGCAACATATTTTGAATGCATTCTCTGATGCTTGCACTGCCTTAGGATTGACAGTCAATCTCAAGAAAATTGTTGTCATGTACCAACCTGGCCCTGGTAAGCAGTATAGTGTACCAAATATCTATAAAGGTGTACAAGGCATGTATGCTCCCTTCTCTTCTCTATGCCTGTGAGATGTGGGTCACATATCGATACCACCTTAAGCAACTGGAACGTTTCCATCAGATGTCTCAGATGGATCTATGGCATTAAGTGGGAGGACAGCATCAGTGATCTTGAAATATTGGAAGGCTCTCGGTGCGAATGTATAGAAGCTCTTGTGTTAAAGCAAAGGCTCAGATGGAGTGGTCATTTGGTCAGGATGACGGATTCAAGGATGCCAAAAAGAACTCTTTTATGGAAAGTTAGCTAAAGGAGAATGACCTCCACATAAACCAGAAAAGAGGTATAAGGACTTGCTCTCTTGACACATGGGATGGCATAGCTATTGATTGTAGCAAGTGGAGAAGGATTGTGCACAGAGGGACAGCTACCTTTGAGAAATCTCGAGTTGCGCATGAGAAAGTAAGGAGGGATGTCAGGAAGGACATTGCTGTTACACTTCCAGATGGGAAGGGTCTTCCTATGGTGCTGACATGCAGTGTCTGTGCAAGACCCTGCCTCAGTAAAGCTGGACTCAAGAGTCATCTTCATCATAAAGCGAGACAGATGAGTGACAACCTGGCCACTGGTGGTGGTGTTACACACCATACTAATCATATCTGTCAGGCATGTGGAAGAGAGTGTAATTCGGCAGGAGGACTTAAATGACATGCAAAGGTACATGAAGCCCAGTTACAACAACAGCCGGCTATTACTGGTAAAGGTTTTAGCTGCCAATTCTGTACAAGACATTGTAGATTTTTAGCTGGGCTACAAAGTCACATTCGATCACAGCACCGGCTGAAAAGTCACATTCGATCACAGCACCAATAACAGTTAAGCTTCGTGCAATGGCCATACTTGATAACGAGGGGGCAGCCATCATGTGTGTAAGTATGTGTGTGTAAGTATGTATGTAAGTATGTATGTGTGTATGTATGTGTTTATATGTATGTGTGTAAGTATGTATGTGTATGTGTGTAAGTGTGTATGTGTGTGTGTATGTATGTATGTATGAATAAATGTATGTGTGTATGTATGTATGCTTGTTTTTATGTATGGATGATTTAGTTTCTAAGTGTTTATGTATCTTTTATTCTTTCACTTGTTTCATTCATTAGAGCGTGGCCATGCTGGGGCACCACCTTGAAGAGATTTTGGTGAAACAAATCAAACACCAATGCTTTTCTTTTTTCAGCCTGATACTTATTTCACTAAGCTTATGTCCCCCACTCCCAAAGTTACAGGGACATAAACAAAACAACACCTGTTGTCAAGTGGTAGTGGAAGACACAGACACAAAGACACACACACACACACACACACATATCTATATATGCAGTTTGAAAGATTATTTCTTTATTTCCTCATAACTTACGAAATATTTATTCCATTCACTTGAAATTTTCACAAAAGACAGATATTAGTCATATCTAAATATGTATAAAATATCGAGTCTCAATGTGTTATTGATCTTCTATAATGACTATTTCAATACACTCGTTCATATTGACCCTTATATTATGGTGACTATTGTGTGTGTGTGTGTGTGTGTGTGTGTGTGTATCTAATATAGAATAAAATTTTTTGAAAAAAATTCTATATATATAAAGGGAGAATTCACGAAAAAAACAAAAGACGAAGACAGGTGGTGTAGAAAACAAACAGATGTATGAGTATAACGCTTGGGAATTGAAAAAGTCTTATGTTTCAAGGCTACGCTCTCTCTTTATATATATATATATATATATATATATATATACACACACACACACACACAATAGCATTGGTGCTGTTGCCATGTAAAAGGCACCAACAGTCTGTAAAGTTGAAGGGCCATAGAAACCATGCCAGAACAGACAATGTATACAGATGACAGGCTTCATTCAGTTTCCATCTGCCAAATCCACTCACAAGGTTTTGTGAAGACACTTGCCCAAGATGGCATGCAGTGGGACTGAACCCAGAACCAGGTGGTTGGAAAGCAAACTTTTTATCACACAGCCATGCCTGCACCTATACAAATATTTCATTTCCAAAATATTTTGACACAAAATATTTTTCATGTTTCCTTCTAAATATTTCAGCATTTTCCAGGCTTATTTCCTTCCCACTCCCCACCCAACCTCTCTCTCTTGCATATTTTGTCTCTCTCTCTCTCTCTCCCTCTCTCTCCCTCTCTCTCCCACTCTATGCTGTCATGGTTTCATCTGTCTTTCCGTGACTTTCTGTTTATTTGTGTGAATGTATTTCTTCTTTCATCAATCAGCCAGTGTGTGTGGGGGTGTGTGTGTGTGTAAATAATATTATATATATATATATATATATATATATATAATACATTCGTATCTATTTATATATGCACACACACACACACACACATATATATATATACGTGTGTGTACATATCTCTATGAATATATATATTCATATATATACATGCATATATTATGTGTGTATGTATATATCTGTACACACACATATATATGTATGTACGCCATGTTGATTCGTTAGCTACTGCACGCATTTTTTTTCTCTCCTTCTTTCTGTGTTTTTCTCTCTCTGTGTATCTTTCTGTTGAAGAGCGTAGGCTCGAAACGTTAAAGACTTGTTTTATTTATATTTCCTGAGCGCCATACTAATACAATTGTTCGTTTGTTTTCCACCTGCCTTCGTCTTTGTTTATTTTCATAAAGCTTCCCGTTATATATATATATATATATATATATATATATAATATTATATATACACACACGTATATATACATGCATACATTTATGTGCATGTATATATATCTATACACACAGACATACATATATATATATATATATTCACATGTATATGTATATATCTATCTATTTAGAAAGACAGGAAAGAGAGAGAGAAAGAGACAGAGATGCATGTGAGTGTGTGTGTGTATATTTGTAGATGCATGTGAATGTGTGTGTATGTATATATATATATAGACACAGACACAGATAGATAAATAGAGTGATAGACAGACAGACAGACAGATGGATAGATACATAAATACACATATACATATGCATGAATGAAAGTGCATTTGTGTATACACACGCACACACACACAAGCACACAGACATGCATACACACGTACGTACACGCACACACACACACAAACACACACACATTCCTACATCTATCTAACTGTATCTGTGTACACAGCTCTCAGCCACAGCTCTCAAGGCTAACTTACTTATAAGAACTTTAGTGTTCAGCGAAGGACATCAAATTTCAAGTCATTACCTTCACTCACTCAGCCTTGCGGATCTGCTTTCAGCTAGAAGTGATTTCACTTGAGAATCAGCAGCCATGCCACGTGATTACTTATGGACGGGTATTGTTATACAATTGTAGTTAATGTAGAGTGGATTAGGAGGAGATGTCTTCGTTTAATTAAATGTCTCGTTATTTTTCTTAATATAATTTCATAAACAGTGGTGTTTCATGTTAAAGAATGATAAAAATAGGAACACACACACACACATGCATATGCACATTCAACATAAGAGAGAGACACACACACACATACATACATACATACATACATACATACATACATACATAGAGAAGCATATATACATAGGTATGTTCTTTTATTCTTTTAGTCGAAGAAACCAACCCCAGGACTTATTCTTTGTAAACCTGGTACTTATTCTGTCAGTCTCTTATGACAAACCGCTAAGTTACAGGGATGTAAACATATCAACATTGGTTGTCAAGCAATGGTAGAGACATAAAGACACAAATAAATATATACATACATATACATATATATATATATATATATATATATACACACACACGACAGGCTTCTTTCAGTTTCTGTCTACCAAATCCACTCACAAGGCTTTG